>NC_064858.1:104106229-104223729 GCF_024139225.1 Suncus etruscus
GTTTACAGAGGGGACCACATATTCTAGCCACCCTGGGGGTGAGGGAAGAGGAAATGGGAGGTAGGACAAAAACGGAGGTGTAGGGAGGACAATTTGGTGATGGGAATCCCCCATGATTTTATGTAAATATGTACCTAAAATGTTATTTTCAACAATATGTAAGACACTATGATCAAAATAAAAATTATATTAAAAAAATAAACACATGAAAATGTTTATAGAGGGAAACGCAAAAAAAAAAAAAGCCTGTCCCTTTCCTCCGATCCCCTAACCCTACCTTTAACCCTCACACTAACCCTAAACCAACCTAACCCTATCCCTAACACAACCTTAACAGTAACCTAGTCTTAAACCTATCAAAAACCCTCCCCCAAACCCTCCCCCTCCTTCTGTGACCCTAATACTAACCCTCCCTCTTCCCCTCATGCTAACCTAATTCTAAAACTGGTTCCATCCCTCCCCATCATCCTAATCCTAACCCTAACACTAATCTAACCCTAACCTTAACCCAACCTTAAAACTAACACTAACCCTAAGCTAATCCTAATTCTAACCCTAACCAAATTCTCCAGCACTACGCCATCACTCTGTCTCTTGTCTTGTTTTCTTAATCTTTGTAGAAACCCTGCTTCATATCTATTCACCAAGGGCTGGTCCCAGCACTAGACTACGATGCTAGTTCTGAAAGTTGTTAAAATGAGTGTTAATTTATAACACTAAGATTTTTATATAACATTAGCACTACAGTGTGTGTTACCTCTTTATTTCATTTCTGTGTGTCTGGAAATGGAATGTTTCCAGGTCAAGTGTATAGGATTAATATTAGATAGGAAAAATCAGATATTTTAAATAGGTAGCATGGGGGCTGGAGCGATGGTGCAGCAATAGGGTGTTTGCCTTGCACGCGGCTGACCCACAATGGACCTCAGTTTGATCCTCGGCATCCCAAATGGTCCCCCAAGCCAGGAGAGATTTCTGAGCGTGTAGCCAGGTTAAACCCTAAGTGTCACTGGGTGTAGCCCAAAAACAAACAAACAAAACAAAACAAAACAAAAAAGGTAACATGATATAACATATATGAATTTTAGAGAAAAGTATCCAAGTTATTAATCCTGACTATCAATGGGACATAAAGTTAGGAAAATGATGCTATCATCATTCATTGAGAGGTTAAGTGTTTTATGTTCAATGAACTATGCCTGGAATTTATATATTAATTATACAAAAACAAGGTATAGAATTATTAAATCTATCAATAATGTGTGAATTTTATATTTCACACCAGTAAAATTAGCACATATTAAGAATACTGGGACCAGTATTCTTTTTGGTAGTGGAAAAGGGATTCTCATCCACTTCTGGTGAGATTTTTGTTTATTTCAACACTCTATGAAAACAATAGGAGATTACTCACTAAACTAAGCTTCCATAGTATTCAAATATTCCACTTTTGGCAATCCTTGGGAAAAGGAATATGGGAGGCATTATTTTCCCCAACTTTAAACTGTATTACAAAGCAATAGTTACCCAAACAGCATGGTATTGGAATAAAGATAAACATTCAGATCAGTGGAATAAGCTTGAGTACTCATAGAATGGTCCCAGATATACAACCACCTAATTTTTTTTATAAAGGAGCAAGAAATCCTAAATGGATCAGGGAAAGCCTCTTCAACAAGTTATGTTGACACAACTGGTTAGCCACTTGCATAAAAGCAAACTTAGACCCCCAGCTAACATCATGTATGAAGGTAAAATCCAAATGGATTAAAGACTTTGATATCAGACCTGCTACCACAAGATATATAGAAAAGCATGTAGGTAAAACACTCCATGGCATTGAGACTAAAGGCATCTTCAAGGAGGAAACTGCACTCTCTAAACAAGTGGAAGCAGAGATAAACATATGGGACTATAATATGCTAAGAAGCTTCTGCACTTCAAAGAAAATAGTGCCCAATACCCATCAGTAAGGGCCTGATATCCAAAATATACAAGGCACTGACAGAACTTTACAAGAAAAAAAACATCTAATCCCATCAAAAAATGGGGAGAAGAAATGGACGGACACTTTGACAAAGAAGAAATAAAATGGCCAAAAGGCACATAAAAAAATGCTCCAAATCACTAACCATCAAGGAGATTCAAATCAAAACAACTATGAGGTACCATCTCATGCCACAGAGACTGGCATACATCACAAAGAATGAGAACAAGCAGTTCTCAAGACGGGGATGTGGAGAGAAGGGAACTCTTATCCACTGCTGGTGGGAATGCCGTCTAGTCCAACCTTTGTGGAAAGTGATACGGAGATTCCTCCAAAAACTGAAAATTGAGCTCCTGCCACATCCCACTCAGGAGAGGCACACACCACAAGGTATATTGCCCTCCTGAAAAGGAATTATTTGCCAAAAAGGCCCGCTTAGAGCAGTCAAAATCACTTGACCCTTTGCGTGGATTGTTTGGACATAATTCCAAAAGTGGCTGTAACTATCTCTCTCTTTATTTTTAACCAATATTAATAATCAGGCCTTAGTAAATTCTTTCTAATATAGGAAAACAGTACAATCCCGCCAACAGCTCCCTGTAATTTTTCCTACTTTGGCGCCAAGATCAGGTTTTTCCTAAAACTTAGCTCATAGTAAAGCAATTTTCAGTCTTTTCCCTGTTCAAAACAAGGTAACTTTCAGTTTTCTCCCTAAACTCTAAAACATTCCTCTCTCTCTTCCCACTTCCCTGAAAATTACCTGGCTCCTTTCTGCCTACCCAAAACAAAGCGAACCCAAAACAAACTGCCTTTTCACCTTCAGTATCGGCTCTTTAATATGCTAATTTAAGCCAGGCTCCTCCACTCTCTTCCCAGTTTCTTTGATGTCAAGAATTTGCACCTGCTTTCCAAGCCTCTAACCTTTAAAAGTCAGCCAGCTCAAAAAATAAATTTGTCTTGGTCCTTTGAGATGTAAGTCCCCGTACATTCTGTGTGGTTTCAATTCATTTTTACAATATTGTTCCGTCATTCGCCATTCCGTGTGCCCACCTTCTCCCCGTGGAATTTTTTCCCGAACTCCATGAAGGATCTGTTTGCAGGCGCTGAAGATTTGCAACAGAATTGGCTCACAGCAAGCTCCCATATGATCCATTTGTACCACTCCTAGAGATATATCCTAGAAACACAAAAATACAATACAAAAATTCCTTCCTCACACCTATATTTATTGTAGCACTATTTACAATAGCCAGACTCTGGAAACAACCAAGATGTCCTTCAACAGATGAGTGGCTAAAGCAACTGTGGTACATATACACAATGGAATATTATGCAGCTGTCAGGAGAGATGAAGTCATGAAATTTTTGTATACATGAATGTACATGGAATCTATTATGCTGAGTGAAATAAGTCAGAGGGAGAGAAAAAGATGCAGAATATTTTCTCTCATCTATGGGTTTTAAGAAAAATAAAATATATTTTATAATAATTTCCAGAGACAAAAGAGAGGAGGGCTGGAAGGTCCAGCTCATGACATGAAGCTCACCACAAAGACTGATGAGTGCAGTTAGAGAAATAACTACATTGAGAACTCTCTTAACAATGTGAATGAATGAGGGAAGTAGGAAACCTATCTAGAGTACAGGTGGGGGTGGTGTGGGGAGGAAGGAGATTTGGGACATTGGTGGTGGGAATGTTGCACTGGTGAAAGGGGGGGTGTTCTTTACATGACTGAAACCCAACTACAATCATATTTGTAATCAAGGATTTTAAATAAAGATTAATTTTTAAAAAAGAATAGTCTCATTCACCTATGGGCTTTAAGAACAATTAAAGACATTATTATAATAATGCCCAAAGACAATAGAGATGAGGGCTAGAAGGACTGGCTCACAATATGAAGCTCAGCACAAAGTGGTTATGCAGTTAGAGAAATAACTGTACTGACAACTATCATAACAATGTCAATGAATGATAATTAGAATACCTGTCTCAAATATGGGTGGGAAGGAGGGAGATGGGGGACATTTGTGATGGGAATGTTGCACTGGTGAACGAGGGTCTTCTTTTAATGACTAAAACCAGTGTTTGTAATCAAGGTGCTTAAACATTATTTAAAAATTAAAAATAAAAATTTTAAACAAACAAAAAACGAATTACAGTTGTGGGGCTGGAGCAGTGGTGCAGTAGTAGGGCTTTTGCCTTACTGACCTAGGACGGACTGAGGTTCAATCCCCAGGCATCCCAGAAGGTCCCCCAAGCCAGGAACAATTTCTGAACGCATAGCCTGAGCATCACCAACTGTGGCCCAAAAGCAAACAAACAAACAAAGTTACAGTTGTGATTTTTTTGTAGTGGAAGAGGACATGTCAGGGCTTCTATTATATTGGTGATATTAAAGAGTGGTATAGCTATAAATCCAAACTACAGACCCAACTACATTGAAAACATGAGAGCTAAACTATAACTACTAAATGTTATAACATGCCTGTAAAGGTGAGAAGTGGGATTTGGTAGGCAGTAAGTGATGAAATATAAGAGCACTGGCAGTAGGAGTTGACACTAGTGATGAGATTGGTGTTGAAATATTATATGCTTAACAATGCAATTAATAGCTTTGTGAATCTTTAGATAAATAATTTTAAAAGAAAATTAATACAAACACTTCACCTGAGATTGCCTATTTAATTATGCTTCATAAGTGTCAATAATAAATATCTCTATAAACTAATGTGATATCATTATATCCATAAGAATCTGATTCAATTCCAGCCATAATGCCTGTATATATACAATATAAAGAAGAAAAGTTTGAGCCAACTAGTGGGGCCTGTTGTCTCAATAGATACGTTCATGCTTTGGTTCTAAAAATTAAATAGAAGCCACACAAAGTATTTCACTGATGAGTATTTTAATTGTCACTTATTTCATTATTATGAAATTCTTTATCAGATATAAAATTAAGTAAAATTAGAAGTATATTAAAAAGTAGAAGTATATGTATCCGCTACATATCTCCCACATCTATGTCATTGCCTCAAGATCATATCTCAGTTTCAAAGAAGATCTCAATATTCATGATATTCATTGGACAAAATGAATTAAAGACAAAATAAAATGAGGACATGCTATTTGCCTGGAGGTCTTCTGAATGGCAAAGCCTGCAATCAACTGAATGGCTAGTCAAAGAGAAGACAAAAGAGAAAAGAGAGCTTGGTTTACAGCTTATGCTCCATGTTTCCTCTAAGTCTGGCAATAAAGTAAGAGAATATTGCTTCTGTGCTCATTAATTATTTATCATGATCTCTCTGAACTTCTGAGCAAATGCTGTTAAAGAAGCTACAATGCACATGGAGTTATTCATCAAATGCAGATGTTCACACATAGTCTTCAGGCTATAAACTCAAATACCAGATGTCCAGAATCAGCAGGTTATTGATTTATAAAAACTAGTGAATTTCTTCATACATTAAGGAACAAAAAAATGTTTTCTGGTGAATTTATAGGAATAAAATGCATATATTGCTACATGTTTAAAATGTAAAGCTGTGTAAAGATATATTTGTTGAAGAACCAAAGGAAAGAATCTATGTTCTCCTGTTTTTATCTTATATATAAAGCAAAGCAGTATTTTCACTTATTACTTTTGATTTATTTCACTGACTATATATTAGATAATGTTTCTTAAAAATTAAACTTTTTATACGAGAGATAAGAGGTGAATGCTTTAAAGATTTATGTATACTAAATTAATGAGTGAAATATTCCCTAATGCATTTCAATTACCTGTGTACTAGCAATTCCCTATCACTTCTATCAAAAATCTCTCCATATAGCTATAGCTATTTTATTCTTCAACAACTACATCTTTTAATAACCCCTTCATTTACTAAAGTCTTCTTTTTAAGCATTGATCTGCATTGAAACTACCCTCTTCCAAAGTTTTGGTTAGCCAAGAGATATTAGAGTGGGTGCAATTCTTCTGGCAATGCCTTCAGCCCCAGGTTCAATGTTTGATATTATATGTGGGGGAAACTGCAGTAAAAAATTTAATCATTATGAACAAAATACTGGAAACACTTTTTGAGTTAAACCCTGACTCACATACTTACTCGTGCCTTTGTTCTATTATTATCCTCTATTTTCTTGGTTTTAAAAGGCATTAGTTGTTGGTGCTGATCTGTCTTATCACATCAATAGAAGTGACAACAGAAAATATACATAATGCACCTGGAATTGTGCTGAGCACTGGAGTTCACTGGAATGACTTGAGTGTTTATTTTCTTAGACTCTGGGCATAATCACCTAAACTCTGGGCTTAGAATGACTAATGACCTCATTTAACCCTTTAATTCCACATCCTGCCTTAAAGGCCAGGAAGTTCAAAGTTCAAGAAAGAGTTTGACATAAGAAAGCCAATACTAGGAAAACACAGAGTAAAGATCAAGGAGAGAGCAAGAGAGCTAATATCCACTTAGAATCTGCATTACAATAGAAATTCTAGAGCATTTTAAGCATAGCCTTGAAATCTCCCAATACTAAGGGGAAATGGCCCCAGTGGTGACCCTGCAGGAAGGAGCAGTGAGCTTTGTATTCAGGTCCTAGCTTCAACCTAACCTACTAGCTGGCCAAGAATTAGAGACCCAGAGTACTCTTGGGAGCACCCCCAATTATAGATCAATATATTTTTGAACTATAGTGATAAACTATACAATGGGGACTATTGTGAACTTTAAAATTGCAATATCCAAATTAAGTGATTATTGACTTCTGCCAAAAGAAATTAAGAACACATTAAAAAAATTTAGACCGGGTCAGAAGTGATAGTACAGCATGCATGATGTTTGCCTTATATGCAGCAGTCCCCGGTTATCAGGGGCTCAACATCCATTATTCGATATGTTCTCTCTGGCACTGCCAGGAGTAAATCCTGAGCCCAGAGCCAGGAGTAACTCCTGATCGTGGCCTGGTGTGGCCCCAACCCTCCTCTCCAAATTATATAAACCATTCTATCCATTTAGTAGTAAAGCAATAAAAGTATCTCAAATATAAAATATCTCATATTTAATATATTTGGTTCTATGTACAATAGAGATAAAAATAAAACTGGATATTAATGACATGTGTTTTGGGTTTTATTTTGGTTAGTTTGTTTTGGTTTTGGTTTTTGGGCCACATCTGGTGGTGTTCAGGGTTATACTGACTTTGCACATAGAAATTTTTCCTGACATGCTCAGAAGACCAAATGAGATGCCGGGGATCAAATCTGAGTCAGCCACATGCAAAGCAAATGCCCTACCTACTGTGCTATTGCTCCAACCCCATGATTCTAGTGACTTTAAATGATTTTAAGTTTTTAATGATATTAAATTTAAACTTGGCTGTATAAAAATTTGTACATAGAAAAACTAAAACTCTTAGATCTGATATGATTAAACGTTTATATTTTACCATCATAATAAAAGGAACACACTTTCTTTTTATTGCAATGACTATTGTCCTCTACTAATTATATTTTAATAATAAAGAAATTTATTTAGATAATTTAGTGACACATTGTTGCCCCCATTTGTTGGGTCCCGTTTACACCTTTGTTGATTGTTTGAGTATCCACAAAGAGCTCCCAGAATGAGCAATTGATTCCCATCCCCTTATCCCCTTTTGGGGGAAAATCTTTGTAATATTTATTCACGCAAATAATCCACACAGCCAGGAGGGTTAAGGGTTAAAAGGTTGGGAGAACAGAGTCCTTTGTCAGCCTGCTGCTAGCTCCAAAACACACCTTGAGCCAGCCAGCCAACTCTGTCAAAAGACCCTGAAAAACCTCATTCCCAAACTATTTATTCGGCTCTCAACAGCGACCCCACCTGGAAGGTCTAGGTGGGACAACAGGCAAAGAATAATCTTATGGAAATATTTTTATATACAACAACACATTATTTCTAAAATTTAATAAAATAATAATTAAAGTATAGGGAATTTCTGATGTTAAATATAAAAAATGTAATCAACAAATACTTAGGGGGTGGATGCAAAACTACATATTAATATCAGAAAAACGCATATTATATGCATGTAATATAGTTTAATTATCAAGCTATTAAACTTAAATTACAATGATGACAATATTATGTCAATATACAATATCTGAAAAGATAATTTCTGAAGATTCTCAATGGTGTTAACTATTAGGTGACAGAATTTCAGAAAATATTATTTTCCTCTGAGAAAGCAACTGCCTTCAAACCAACATATTTTGGTAAACATAAATTTTATTAACTCTGGGGCCAGTGAGGTGGTGCTAGAGGTAAGGTGTCTGCCTTGCAAGCGCTAGCCAAGGAAGGACTGTGGTTCATTCCCCAGCGTCCCCCATATGGTCCCCCCAAGCCAGGGGCAATTCCTGAACGCTTAGCCAGGAGTAACCCCTGAGCATCAAACGGGTGTCGCCAAAAAAACAAACAAAAAAATGTATTATCTCTGAAGGAAAACTAAGAACATTAACACAAAGATTATTTAAGAAAAGTAATAAATGATAAAAACATTTACTGTACAAATTTCTATATATCACATTATAAGCAGTCTGATATTTCAGTAATAGGATTCAATTTCATGAACAATTTTATTATGATTATTATTATTATATTATTTGTTTTGGGGCCACACCTGGCAGGACTCAGGAGTTACTCCTGGCTCTGCCTTAGGAATCGCCCCTAACAGACTCAGGGAACTATATGGGACTGAAACCTAGGTTTATTCCAGGTTGGCTGCATGCAAGGTAACCACCCACCTCTGTGCTATCACTCTGGGCCCCTGAACAACTTTAAACTTGTCATAAAATGACTTAATTATCTACTGCAAGTGACATATCATCAAATATTAAGTTGATAGTTTCCATGTATCTCAGAAAACTTATTTAGATCTTCCTTCTAAATCTTTCTTCCATAGGTCATTTTTATATCCTTGGAAAAAACACACTAATAAACCCTAAGCTATTGTTCCTTGTTTCAAACTATATGAGTCTCTTTAATAAATTCTATAATTATATATAACAAAACATGTTCAGCCAGAAAATATTTTTCAATTTTTATTAACATTTATGTCATTTTCTTTGAGATTGGTTATATTTATTTTCTCTATTTTCTATGTTTAATTTTATAAAAAATTATAATTTATGCATGACTTGGTTTATTAATTTTATAGAAGATATTATACATAAAATGTATATATAAAAATAAATATAGAAAATAGTATGGCTTGAACCCTAGGACCTCATAGTGTCTCCAAGCCTTCAAAGAGAACAGAGTCAAGGGTAAACCCTGACTACCTCCTGGTGTTGGCTTCCCCCATTTTTTTCCTTAGAATTTTTAATGTGAGATAGATCTCTAATAATATTAGAAATTGATTTTCATCACAGGCCAAAATATTAGCTTATATTTTATGACATAAAATACAGAGGAACTTCATATATATCCTATCTGTACCATTTTTAGAAACAAACAGTATAGAGAATATGAATTTGACCAAACTTTGGTCACATGGTTCATACAGACAAACTTGAATTATGTATTAAATGTCTTAAAACATTAAATTTCATATGAAATTTCACATGTCAACTAAAAGCATAAAATTATTTCTATTACTTGATTTTATAAGATATATTGTTATATTTTATAAGATATATTGTTATATATATAAGATATATTGTTATTTATTTTTCTAACATACTTATTTTCCTAATAAATATGGTCACAAATCTTTAAGCAACTCTTATTCCTCAAAATTGTATTTTTTGTTCTCTCCACCAAATTGCACAACTTTGTTGAGTGAGAAATCTTTATATACTTGACTTATATCCAAATAAAATTGACTTTAAAATGAGAACATTTTGATAGTGTCTATTTAATGCTTAATATGGAGCTGGATAGATAGTTTAGCATGTAGGGCACTTGCTTTGCTGACCAGGGTTTGATGCATTTTATATGTTCCCTCAGAATCAATAGGAGTAATTACTGAATGCAGAACCAAGAGTTACCCTTGTGCATCACCAGGTGTGGTCCTACAAAAATCTGTTTATGTTATAGCTAATAAAATTAGTTTTAGTATACTTAATTAATATTAAAATTGTGTAAATGCAATTTATTCTCCAAATAGAGACTAAGATTTTTTATATTTAATAATATATTTATTTAAGTGCCATGATTACAAACATGTGTGTATTTGGGTTTCAATTATAAAACAATTACCTCCGTTCACCAGTGCCACATTCCCACCACCAATGCCCACCATCTCCCTCTTTCCCCCACCTCCTGTCTGTTTTGTGTTTCTCTCAATCATTATTAATGTCATGATAGTTGTTAGTGTAGTTATTTCCTAACTGCACTCACCAATCTTTGTGGTAAGCTTCAGATTTGGGCAATTCTTCCAGCCCTCATCTCTATTATCTCTGGGTATTATTACAATTATGTCTTTTATTATTTTTAATATATAGATGAGTGAGACTACTCTGTGTCTATCATTTCTCACTGACTTATTTCACTCAGCATATCAGTTTTCATGTCCACTCATGAATAGGACAATTTTATAACTCCATCTCTTTTGATGGCTGTATAATATCCCATTGTGTATATGTTTCTTTAGCCGCTCATCTGTTGAAAGGCAACAGGGGTGAGTGCTGCCTGTGTGTGTCTGTCTCCTGTCCTGTCGCCTGAACCTCTTGGGAGTGGGTGGAAAAGAGGCTCCAGAAAACTCGCTCTCCCAGAGGCTCATTCAAGGGCGGGAACACCAAGGAACTGCTTCATAACATGAAAACCTGCTATAAGTAGTACTTTGCAGAAGCCAGGTCCCCTGTTTGCGACATCAGGCTGGGAAAATCTACAAAACTATGCCTGTCCAGTGGAGCCCAACCTTGAGAAATTGTGAGTGCTTCCTGTGTGTGTCTGTCTCCTGTCCTGTCATCTGAACCTCTTGGGAGTGGGCCAAAAAGAGGCTCCAGCAGAGCATGGCCGCTCCGCTTCGCTATGCGGCTGTATGCTCTTTCTAAGGAAAGAATGCCATTGAAACAAGAAGAAAAATATCACACTAAAAATTGTACTGGATTACTGAAGCCAAGCATTTCTCCCCAAAATGTCTTCTCTGCTGTATGCTTGGGCCTAAGATTTGATCCTGTGTGAGGCTTCATCCACGGAGGACACCCCTTCCTTGGAGGTAGTCAACCCACCCATAAAGGGCTGAGCCAGAGGAGCATGTCCACCACCACAACACGTAGAAAAACTCACAATACAAGTGTGACAATGGGGAAACAACGCAGGCCAACATCAAACAGAGAATGAAGATGACAGTTCTGATGACCAGAAAACGGCCAACCAACTAATCAATCTCTCAGATAAGGAGTTTAGACAAGCAATATGGAAGATGCTCAAAGAACTCAAAGAAACCATAGATTGAGTTGAACAGAACACTAATAAGAACCAAGAAAATATGAAGACAGAAATCACAAAACTCCAAAATGAAATAACAGGTCAAATAACAGGCCTGAAAAAAATCAGTAAACGAATTGAATGATAAAACGGATAAGCTCTACACCAGGGTAACAGAAGCTGAGAATAGAATTGGTGCTGTGGAAGATGAGATAAATAACAACTCCATACAGTGGGAGAGATTGGAAAAAAAACTTAAAGCAAATGAGCAGACAATGGAAAATTACTCAAAGAATGGGAACAGATGAAAGTAGAAGTTTTTGATAAGCTCAATAGAAACAACTTAAGAATCATTGGAGTCTCAGAAACCCAGGTAGTGTTCTTTACATGACTGAAACTCAAACACAATCATATATGTAATCAAGGTGTTTAAATAAAATAAAATATATTTAAAAAAAAGAAAGGCAACTGGGTTGTTTCCAGATTCTGGTTATTATAATTAGTTCTGTAATGAATATAGGTGTATAGAAGACATTTTTCTATTATGTTTTTGTATTTCTAGGGCGTATTCCTCAAAGTTATATAGCTGGATCATATGGGAGCTCAATTTCCAATCTTTTGAGGAATCTCCATATTGTTTTCCATAAAGACTGGAATAAACGATATTCCCACATCCCCACCAGCACTAATTGTTGTTTGATATATGTGCCAGTCATTGTTGTTTTGATTTTCATCTCCCTGATGATTAGTGATGTGAAGCTTCTCTTTTTTTTTTTTTTTTTTTTTTGCTTTTTAGAGCACATCTGGTGACCCTCAAGGTTACTTCTGGCTATGCACTCAGAAATTGTTCCTGGTTCGAGGGACCATATGAGATGCCAGGAAATTGGACCGCCATCTGTTCTAGGATAGTGCATGCAAGGCAAACACCCTACCGCTTGCGCCACTGCTCCGTTCCCGATGTGAAGCTTATTTTTTTTAAATTTTTATTTTAACCAAAGTGGATTACAAATCTTTCACAGTAATTTTTTAGGTGCATAGTGACATTGAATCTGGGGAACTCTCACCACCAATGTTGTCTTCCCTCCACCCCTGTTCCCAGCATGCATCTCACATCCCCCTCCTTTACCACCCGGGTTGCTAGTATAAGTGGTTCCCTCTGTGTCTAGCATGCTTGATCATTCTTTTATTTCTACTTAATATTTGTAAGACTGTCTGGTCTTGGTCCCCTCCATTATTTCCCCCTCAATTTGTGAGAGATAAGATGGTTCAAATTATGTGATTCTGTTTGAAGAAAAGAAAATAAATAAATAAATAAAATGGGGCAAAAATCAAACAAGCAAAAAGGGAGAAGTCCTTCTGGAGGCTATAAATATCAGTTTAATAGAAGAAAGGGAAAAAAGGAGAAACCTAACAATAATAAAAAATTAAAAAAATAATCAAACAAAAAACTCGAAAAGCACCACAGCAATAAAGATACCAACCACATAATAACTACCGTCCTGAAATAAAAACAAAACAAAATAAAGCACACACACACACAAAAAAGAAAACCCACGGGAGGGGGGGACAAGCAACAAATAACAACAATAGCAAACCCCCACCAAAAAAAGTTAAATTGTGCTTCTCTCTTTTTTCTTGCATAGGCACAGTAAATATTGGAGAAATTAGAAAGGGAATTCCCTTGGTCTAAGAGATACAGGGTTTTTCTGCCCTTGAAGTATACTGTCATGAGAATAACTACAGGTTCCATACATGTTCTTTTATTCTCCCCTTGGTCCTTTGGTGGTGTCTGGAAACATTCCCTCCATCATGGATGTTAAAATACTGACTTTGTAGCTAGAGATCTTGGTATTTGCACAGGTCCAAGGATGGAGTCTTTCTTTATGGTTCTAGGAGTTTTGTTCCATCATTGTTGTTTTAATCAGTCTTCTGTAGTTGGTCTTTATCCCGATACTTGGGCGAAACATAGAATAGAGTCTTTCCTTATATTTCCAGAAGATCTGCTTGGTTGCAGTTGTCTCATTCAGACCTCTGGAGTTAGAGATCTTTGTTGTTGTACAGATCATAGGCCAAGGCCTAGACTAGGGTCTTTTTTTATTGGTCCCCAGGATAAGTTCTACCCGATGGTGGTTATCACAGTCAGTCTTCTGTAGATATTGAAGTTGGCTTTTATACCAATCAAAGAATGACATGCCTTCTGAATTCAACTTATCATTAGGAGGTGAGGTAAGACAACTTGCTCTTAGTCCAAGTTGTTGCCATTATGAGGATGAGACTAAGATTTGAAGGTGAATACATTCTTGATTTTCAAAAGGAGCAAAAAATATTAATTATATCACTCTAATTTTTTATTTCTGCTGCTACTTATTGTAACTACAGGAAACAGCTAAAAGTACTTATATATTGTTTTCTTTTTCTCAAATTTACACAGCAAGTA
The DNA here is from genome assembly GCF_024139225.1 of Suncus etruscus. Lineage (NCBI taxonomy): Eukaryota > Metazoa > Chordata > Mammalia > Eulipotyphla > Soricidae > Suncus > Suncus etruscus. Next base: position 104,120,071 of record NC_064858.1, read on the forward strand.
TAATTTTCTTTACCAAAAGAAAAAATATCCTTCAGGAAAGATAGTGTAGTGAGCAGATGCTTGCCTTGAATGCTATAGACCCAAGTTCAATCCCTGACATTTCATATGGTTCCCTGAGCATGACCAGGAGTGGTACCTGAGTGCAAAGCAAGGAGTAAAAAACCCTGAACATTGCCAGGTGTTGCTTCAAAAGAAAAGGGAGATAATAGTGAGAAAATGTCCTCCATTAAAAATTAATAAAATGGCTCAGAATATATTTATATATAAATTACTGCTCCTAATCAAACAGCTGATCTTATCAATTCTATTCTTATGAATAATAGAATTTCTACATGAACTTAAAGGCTCAAATTATCCAAATTAGTTAGAGGAAATTATCTAGATTGTATTTCCTGAAGAGAGAAAAAAAATAAATGATAATTTTGCCACTGATTTACCGAGTGAAAATAAGCAGAATTTGGAGAAAGAGCAATTTAGTTAAGAATACATAAAAAAAACAAATACATTTGGGCTCAAACCTCCTGCTCTCAGTCCAATTTTTAAAAATGTATTGAGTCACAAGAACCATAATAAAATATATTTTAAATATCTAATCTAAATATGTGACATGACAATGGAAGTATTAACTACCTGATTAATTTAACAGAATTATTACTTAAACTTTAAGCCATAAGAATGAGTGAATAAAGCTGCAGTTAAGTTACTTATTGTCATAGAATCATTTCCATGAAGATCCACTAAAATACATTATATAATACATTATCCAAAGAAATGCTTTGAAAATAAGGTAGAAAGCAGAAACACCCCTCATTTATTTCCACAAAGTCTATGACAAAATAATTGCTTTTCACAATTTTAGATGATAAATAAAGCAATTTGAACATGTATTCTCCATTTGTTGACAGAATTTATTTGCTCATGTCATCATCAGAGAGGAGATAAAAATGAATGAATCAAGTGCCCTTCTTTTCACTAACCATAAGATCCAATTGAAGAAGACTGCTTTGATAATATTCAGCTCAGAGAGTCTGAGAAATTGCTCATTAGGTTATCTTTCAATTTTAATCACCTTACAGCGTGCAAATCTAAAGCCTCTAGCACAACAATTTAGGAAATGCAGTAATCTCTAAGATGCTTCTCATGAGTATGTTTCCTAAACAGACGTGCCATTTATTTTGATTTATAAGTCCAAGTCTGATTCACTATGCGTAGGTGAAAATGAAAATTGAAAATTAATTAGTAAAAATTATATGTTTGGCAACTTTGTAAACAATTCTTAAGTGGAGAGAAAGATGCCTTAATATGACTCCTTGAAATGATTTACAGCTAGCACTCTCAAATATTGTATACTTCTCTGACATGCTCTTAATATGTTCTAAAACATATCAATACACAGGTATAGCATTCTTTCAAAACAAGTCCATAAGGACAATATACTTTCAGTGGGAATGAAAGAATATGTTTGTACATTTTTGTGTACATGTGTAAGTATAAACATGTATAAATACGGATATTTTCAAAATAATTTTGTTTTCCTTCCATTTTTAATACTTTAAATTTAATTATGAAATCTAACTTCGATCAAATGACTAGTACTATGTAAAAATGATGGTTTTCTCTAGTGTGAATTAAAGCAAACTAAACTCTGAGAACTGTCAATAAAATTACTACTAGGTTTAAATAGCAAATGCTAGATTTAAATACTGAATACTAGATTTAAGTAATAAATTCCAAGAGGTCTTAGAATCCTTCAGTTTGAATTCAAATTAGAGCTTATAACTATAATATTAAAAAGTATATATTAATAACAAAATAGCTATTATGCTTATGTTATTTCTACAACTTTAGCAAAAAAATACAGAATTCATTAAACCAAATTCTTTCATCTCACATACATAGCATTCTATGGTAAGTGGTAGTAAATGACATCTATAAAAGATCAAAATGAAGACTCGACAAATTTACTTTCTCAGGACAGATACCTGGCAATTGATAGAACTAAGAATCTGGATCGTGGAGCTAGACAAAGAACACAGTTTTTGCTTATCCTGCACTCTCAGAACCCCTCTGGGTTCCAACAAGTGAAACACTGAGCCTGGAATATGCCCTGAACACTATTGGCTTTGGCCCCTAAGCCCAAAAACAAAAACAAATAAGATTCTGGCATTTCTCCATTTCTGACATTTGATAGTTGGACAAGACGAAAGTCGTGTGTTGTCTGACTGAACAGCATTATAGTCTCTGGCAAGATTAAAATCAGCAAAAAGCTGACTCCAGGTAATATGACCTAAATAAGAGAAATAAACACATATTTTATCTTTCTATTTCATAATACACTCTAGGAAGGCATCTGTGGGTATGTAGATATGAACATTCCATAACTTTTTATCTCGTACAACAATGTGGAAAAGAGCAATACTGAAAACAAATAGACAAAAAAAAATAGCTACTAGGATGTTAATAGGAAGCTGAGAAATTCAGAACCATGTCCTCATGCTGACTGTCAGCCAAAAATTACCACCCTGTCATTTAGATGCTGGTCTGAGTATTGACCTCAGATTGGCCACATGCAAGACAAGAACTCCACTCACAGTACTATATTGCCCCAGTATACATACAACTCAGTATACATTAAATGTGTGTGTGTGTGTGTCTGTGTGTGTGTGTGTGTATTCGACAGCAGCTAAAAATTAAGGTGTATTTTTTTTGAGGGGAGAGGGTGTGTGAGAGCTCCCAAACTGTGTACAGGCGATCCAGTAGCTCCCACTCTGGCCACTTGGAAGTCAGGTTCAGCGCAATGACCCGACTATGCAATATTTCATGAGTCCTTCAGTTCTGACGATACTGAGACAACCACTTTTATGCTGGGGACCTCCTAGACTGAGCTTGATGCTATTCAAGGGACCACATGGCGCTAGGATGATCAAGACCAGGTCAGGTGCATGCCAGGCATATGTTGTAATTTCGGTACTATCTCATGTCCCCTAAAGTGACAATTTTGTAACATGAATTTAATACATAGAATGCTACTTATAGAGGCCAGAGCAATACTGCAGTGGTGGTAGGACGTTTGCCTTGCATGCTGCTGACCCAGGATGAACTGTGTGGTTCAATCCTGGTGTCTCATATGGTCCCACATGCCTGCCAGGAAGATTTCTGAGCACAGAGCCAGGAGTAACCCCTGATCGTCACCAGTGTGGCCCCCAAACAAAAAATAAACGAAAACAAAACAAACAATAACAAAAAAGAATGCTACTTATATTGGTTTTGTCTTAGCGATCAGCTGCTCTGAAAAATATTTATCCTATTTTTCCTGGTCTATAGGTCTAGAAAGGTTGAGGAAGTATAGGTGTCACTCAAGTTATTTACCACATTTTGTGTAGAATTGGAGATATATCAAAAAGTTGAAGCACACACTTTGCATGCAGGAGACCCAGGTTTAGTAACTGACAACCACGGTCACATCAAGAGAGTTTGGTGTGGGGGCCACACCCAATGGTGCTCATAGGTGGCTCCTGGTTCTGCACTCCTGACCCTTGAGAAGCATTGGGATACTGGGGATGGAACCTCCATTGGCATCATGCAAGGCAAGTACCCTCTACTTGCTGTGCTCCAGACTCAACGTATTATTATTTTTTCACGATTGAAATTTATTTATTTTATTTTTTATTTTTTTTGGATTTTAAGATCTTTATTTTATTTTCTTTTTTTTTATTTAAACACATTGATTACATACATGATTGTGTTTGGGTTACAGTCATGTAAAGAACACCACCCATCACCAGTGCAACATTACCATCACCAATGTCCCAAGTCTCCCTCCTCCTCACCCGACCCCCGCTTGTACTCTAAACAGGCTCTCCATTTCCCTCATACATTCTCATTATTAGGAAAGTTAAAAATGTAGTTATTTCTCTAACTAAACTCATCACTCTTTGTGGTGAGCTTCCTGAGGTGAGCTGGAACTTCCAGCTCTTTTCACTTTTGTGTCTGAAAATTATTATTGCAAGACTGTCTTTCATTTTTCTTAAAACCCATAGATGAGTGAGACCATTCTGCGTTTCTCTCTCTCTCTCTCTCTCTCTCTCTCTCTCTCTGACTTATTTCACTCAGCATAATAGATTCCGTGTACATCCATGTATAGGAAAATTTCATGACTTCATCTCTCCTTACAGCTGCATAATATTCCATTGTGTATATGTACCACAGTTTCTTTAGTCATTCGTCTGTTGAAGGGCATCTTGGTTGTTTCCAGAGTCTTGCTATGGTAAATAGTGCTGCAATGAATATAGGTGTAAGGAAGGGGTTTTTGTATTGTATTTTTGTGTTCCTAGGGTATATTCCTAGAGTGGTATAGCTGGATCGTATGGGAGCTCGATTTCCAGTTTTTGGAGGAATCTCCATATCGCTTTCCATAAAGGTTGAACTAGACGGCATTCCCACCAGCAGTGGATAAGAGTTCCTTTCTATCCACATCCCCGCCAACACTGTTTATTCTCATTCTTTGTGATGTGTGCCATTCTCTGTGGTGTGAGGTGGTATCTCATCGTTGTTTTGATTTGCATCTCCCTGATGATTAGTAATGTGGAGCATTTTTTCATGTGTCTTTTGGCCATTTGTATTTCTTCTTTGTCAAAGTGTCTGTTCATTTCTTCTCCTCATTTTTTGATGGAATTAGATGTTTTTTTCTTGTGAAGTTCTGTCAGTGTCTTGTATATTTTGGAGATTAGCCCCTTATCTGATGGGTATTGGGTAAATAGTTTCTCCCACTCAGTGGGTGGCTCTTGTATCCTGGGCACTATTTGATTTGAGGTGCAGAAGCTTCTCAGCTTAATATATTCCCATCTGTTAATCTCTGCTTTCACTTGCTTGGAGAGTGCAGTTTTCTCCTTGAAGATGCCTGTAATGTCCTGGAGTGTTTTGCCTATGTGCTGTTCTATATATCTTATGGTTTTGGGGCTGATATCGAGGTCTTTAATTCATTTGGATTTTACCTTTGTACATGATGTTAGCTGGGGGTCTAAGTTCAATTTTTTGCAAGTGGCTATCCAATTTTGCCAACACCACTTGTTGAAGAGCTTTTCCCTGCTCCATTTAGAATTTCCTGCTCCTTTATCAAAAATTAGGTGATTGTATGACTTGGGAACATTTTCTGAGTATTCAAGCCTATTCCACTGATCTGAGGGCCTGTCCTTATTCCAATACCATGCTGTTTTGATAACTATTGCTTTGTAGTAAAGTTTAAAGTTGGGGAAAGTAATTCCTCCAATATTCTTTTTCCCAATGATTGCTTTAGCTATTTGAGGGTGTTTATTGTTCCAAATGAATTTCAAAAGTGCCTGATCCACTTTTTTGAAAAATGTCATGGGTATCTTCAGAGGGATCGCATTAAATCTGTATAATGCCTTGGGGAGTATTGCCATTTTGATTATGTTAATCCTGCCAATCCATGAGCAGGGTGTGCGTTTCTATTTCCGTGTGTCCTCTTTTATTTCTTGGAACAGAGTTTTATAGTTTTCTTTGTATAGGTCCTTCACATTTTTAGTCAAGTTGATTCCAAGATATTTGAGTTTGTGTGGCACTATTGTGAATGGGGTTGTTTTCTTAATGTCCATTTCTTCCTTATTACTATTGGTGTATAGAAAGGCCATTGATTTTTGTGTGTTAATTTTGTAGCCTGCCACCTTGCTATATGAGTCTATTTTTTCTAGAACCTTTTTGGTAGAGTCTTTAGGGTTTTCTAAGTAGAGTATCATGTCATCTGCAAACAGTGAGAGCTTGACTTCTTCCTTTCCTATCTGGATTCCCTTGATATCTTTTTCTTGCCTAATCGCTATAGCAAGTACTTCCAGTGCTATGTTGAATAGGAGTGGTGAGAGAGGACAGCCTTGTCTTGTGCCAGAATTTAGAGGGAAGGCTTTCAGTTTTTCTCCATTGAGGATAATATTTGCCACTGGCTTGTGGTAGATGGCCTTAACTATATTGAGAAACGTTCCTTCCATTCCCATCTTGCTGAGAGTTTTGATCAAGAATGGGTGTTGGACCTTATCAAATGCTTTCTCTGCATCTATTGATATGATCATGTGGTTTTTATTTTTCTTTTTATTGATGTTGTGTATCATATTGATAGATTTACGGATGTTAAACCATCCTTGCATTCCTGGGATGAAACTTACTTGATCGTAGTGGATGATCTTCTTAATGAGGCATTGAATCCTATTTGCCAGGATTTTGTTGAGGATCTTTGCATCTGCATTCATCAGCGATATTGGTCTGTAATTTTCTTTTTTCGTAGCATCTCTGTCTGGTTTAGGTATCAAGGTGATGTTGGCTTCATAAAAGCTATTTGGAAGTGTTTCCGTTTGTTCAATTTCATGAAAGAGTCTTGCCAGGATTGGTAGTAGTTTCTCTTGGAAAGTTTGAAAGAACTCATTAGTGAATCCATCTGGGCCTGGGCTTTTGTTTTTCGGCAGACATTTGGACGTATTATTTTTTAATATCCAATTGATTTGAGCAATCAAAAGCTTGTGAAGAAATAAGAAATAAATATTGTTCTTTAGTGCTATGATTAAGATGCTACGCTATGTGCTAAAATTGAAAATTTCATGAAATATTCATATAATAAAAATGAACAAGCATTAAAAAGCACGTATCAAAAAAATGAAAGCAGATAAAAATCAATTTAGTGTTAGCTTTTTGTTTGTTTCTTGCGGGGGCAACACCCAACCATACTCAGGGCTTATTCTTGGATATATGTTCTTGGATCACTCCTGATGTGGTTCAGGGGACATTAATGTGAGATTTGGATATTGAACTTAGATTGGCCACATGCAAGACAAGTGCCCCACTCTCAGTACAATATTGCTCCCGTATACATAAAACTCAATATACATTAAAAAAATAAGGAAAACATTTTCAAGGCAAAAATCTTGATAATTGTTACAAGAAAAATATATGTCAGCATGACACTCATGATCTTTATTAATATTGTTTGTTCATTTTTTGAAGGGGGTCACTCCTAGGTACTTGGGGCTTACTCTTGGCTGTGTAAGTCAGTGGTTATTCTGATGATGTTAGGAGGCCATATGGTTGCTCAGAATAGAATCTGGGTCTGCCAAGCAGCAGGCAAGCATCCTATACTATCTCTCCAGTCTTATGTATGACAATTCTAAAGAACGTTACTTCCTGATGACTTTATTAGCAGTCAAAGCATTACATTCTATGTGAATATGCTGACGTCTTTATGAGATCTTTTAGACAGTAATGTTTCATGCAGTATGTGTTCCTTTGTAAAGTCGCATTTATCAAATTGCCTTTGGTCTCTATGTTTGTTCATTTCTCATAGTTTGTGGTGCTTTATATTTTCTGTGCTTTTCATATTACTGTTGTTTTTCTCTCTTTTTGCTTTGTAGAGAAATAACACAAAATTCAATTCGTTAGCAAGGATTTATTGGTCCAGTTTGGCAAGTGCAAATGGAGAAGGGAAGATCAGACCAGCAGGTCAACTGTGATATAATTCATTAAAGTGAGAAACTTAGAGTTCACACAGGTGATTATTCATTATTTTTCCTTGAGAGGGATGGAGAACATGAATTGACTATGTCACTAATAGCATAAAAGTGTACTTTGTGAGAGATCTATTAATGTGATGAGCTAAAGTAAATTTTTCTCATTCCAGTTCATTTAAAATTGTTTATCCAAGTTCAAGTTATATCAGACTAATAGTACATTAGTGTATTTTCATGGCTAGGGGCTGGTAAATTATTTCCTGTCCCTTATGAGATAGAAAATAAAAGAAAATCAATTAACACATTATCTAAATATTTTTCTTCTATGTAAAATTGCATATCATTAGAGAAAGGCATTATTTAAATATCTATATTTGTCTAACTTTACTTACTACTGCATATATATTTGAAAAAATGAACATTTACTTTAAATAATTTATTCAGTGTTCCCAATATGTATTATGCACTAGTCACAATTTAATTCAACAGAAAAAAGTTTTCAAACTGTATTAAATCAATTACATATGCTAAATATATGTATGAAACAATGACATTTCTTTCAGAATTAAACATTTTTAAAATAAAATTCACAAAATGTTTAAGCATAGGTTTCTGTTCTACTTTAAATTTCTACTTCTTTCTAAAACTTTCTAAAACTTTTCAAAGATTCAATTTTTTTGTAGATGAAATTCTTGAGATAGTAATCTACAAAGATACTTATGAGATATTTTTTATTACTCAATAGTAGCAAACTGCATTCTGTTTAATTATTTGTTCTTAATCTATATTTAATCCAACAATGCTAGAGTAGTTTTAATGCTTACTAAGGATGTTATGTTTTACTTTTTAAAATCAATTTTGATTGACAAAAAGGAATAAGTGAATAACATGAAGGGATTTCCTGACATCAAAGATTTAAACCAAGTAAGTTGAGAGGAACAGAAAAGAATAAAAAGTAAATAAGGTGAAGTGTAAAGCATTCCAACAAAGGGTTTCAATGTCGATTTTTTTTTTTTTGCACCCATGCTGTTGATTGCTAAATGTAATAGTCTGATCATGACGCTGAATAAATGTCTTTTTTCTTTAAAAAAATTAAATAAGGTGCACAAAGTAAGGGTTTATAAATTGTTTTTTGTTTTGTCTTGTTTATATTTGGGGATCACAACCTGTGTCTTTCAGGAGTTACTCCTGCCTTTGTGTATTTTTTAAAGTTTTATTTTATTCATTTATTTATTTCTAATATCTTTCTTTAAACACCATGATTACAAATATGTTTGCAGTTGGGTTTCAGTTATCAAAAGGAACTGATGAAAAGGGATGTTCTTTTTTTTATTGTTCCTTGCTTTGAACTCGGCAACTATCCCGGCCAGACTTCGAGTAACATATGGCATGCCAATATGGAAACTCAAGTCAACCTTGTGCAAGGCAAATTGCCCTACCTGCTGTGTTTTGGCTGGGGACCCACATGGGTTTATAAATTCTTTAACAAAACTTCTAGGAGGGGGCATTTAATGCATACCCAGCTATAATAACTTTGTATTCTTCCTTAAAAATGTCCACATTAGGTCAGGTATATTACCAAAATGACAGAACACACCCTAAATGTATATGTCCCTAATGACCACCCAGAGGACAAGTTGTGGTTTTCTAGGACAATACAAACAGGGCAAAAATTATAGTGCTCTTATTTCATCTATACATCACTATAATCCAACATCCCACTTCCTCCCTTTACATTCACTTTCTTATCTTTACATTAATTGTGTCTAACGTAAACTAGAAAGCAAACAGGCACAGGAAAAGAAAGAAGATCCATAGCTTTATTTATTTACTCATTTATTGGTTCTTTTGTATTAAGATTTTTTGGTGCTACTTTACTCTTAAAGTTAAACTTAAAACTTTGTGTGTACTTGCCTTTTCTGTCAAAAGATCATTTTGTAGATTTTCAAAAATTATACTTTCCTAATCATATGAATAAAATAAGTTTTAATCTAACTTAAAATTTGATAGCTTTATGTATCTTTGCCTCTCTAGGCTTTCAAATAAAAATGTTTATTTTTATGTATAATGTTAATTTATTGCTTATACATATGAAATATTTTAATAACAAACTTTTCAAAGTACTTTCAACTTTTTTTTAGAGTTGTAGCATCTGATCACGTTTTCTTTTCTTTTTTCTTCCATCAATTTCTTGGTGTTGCTGCAACACTAAAAATTCTCACATACTCATTTATGGTACTTAGACATTTGTTTGCACAGGTTCTCCCCAGAGACATTGCTCTTATAGCTATCCTGTTCATGCACATTTTGGTTGCAAGGACTACTAAGTATTTCAAGAAATGTAATTTACTATTAATTAAAGATTTGGAGGTTAAAACTAAATCCCCAAAATATATCAAAGAAATATTGGTGAAAGTGTCCATAGTCCTGATACTAGTGTTTTCTTCAGTAATTCAATTTTGTTAGTAAGGAAAACAAGAAAAAAATGAACAAATAGAACCACTTTAAGGAGTCTCTTTGCCAAAGAAAATCTAAAAAAAAATTTTAAAAATTGAAGCATTCTCCTGACTGGAAGAAAATATTCACGTATGATACATCAATCAAAGTGTTAACTATCAAGATATATAAAGAACTCGCAAAATTCAACAACAGGAATAAAATAGTGTCAGTATTAACAATAGAAACTATTTGAATGTTTTGGGCCTTTGTTCAATTACAATATTTTGGGTACTCTGGAATTGTTGCCCAATCACATTTTTAGAGACATTCTAAAAAATTGTTCTCTAGAAACATTGAAACCTTAATTATTTTCCTCTATTCACTGGATCTTACATTCATGTAATCAATTCCTTAGAATGCTTCAGACTCATATCAACTTAATTATGCCTGATCATTTTATTGAAGTTAATATATCTTTTTGCTTTATATTTAATGTGAAATTAGGTTTTATTTAGAAATTCTGAGGAAGGAAAAAGAGAGAAAGTGTGTGAGCTCAAGGGAGAATGAGTATTTCTCCAAAGGCAGAGAGAATCCCGATTCACAGATCAGCAGGAAAGTAGGTACACAATCTCAAGAGGTACATGCAGGCACTCTGTATATGGACTGGCAACAACATATGTGAAGCAACAACACATGAGCCCATGATCCAAGGAGCACATGAGTGCTTCTCTCTCCACTTTAAAATATATACTTGGAATGTAGAAATTGATACTCTTGTTATTTTACTTACCTCAGAATATAGAGCTACTTGCACAAATTATTCTTTTTACTAATGCTTGTTCTATGAGTCATTGATTGATAGCAGAATATGTGAAAAATAGTTTTCTATATTCACTGAGATGTCATTTCATTTATATAAAATTTATGAATGTTCTTTGGTGAAATGCTTAACAAGCATTTATCATGGACCAAATTTTCAGCCCAATAATGAATGGATGTTCTTTCAGAAAGTTATTTTCAATTAGCTAATAGCATTTAGTATTATGAGTTATATTGTTTTATGTCGACCTGGACATTTCTGAGGATATTGCGAGCAGCTATATTGGGAACTATTAAGCAAATTTTATTTTCAATCAGTATTCTACTCTTGACTGGTGAAGAAAAGTATTTTAAACTCACCATGACCTTTTCAAATGTCTTTACGTAGAACACTTTTGAAACTGTCATACAAATGTTATACAATTTAAGACTTTAGGTAAATCTAATATTAAATCATTCTAATATGCTTTGACTATTAAACATTGAAAGTATTCAGGAGCTTTCTTCATTGATTTAAAATTTCACTTGCAGGATCATAATTATGTTTTCTAGGAATAAAATTGAAACATAAATTGGATATTTCTCTATTATATGTATATATAAACATATATTTGTATGTGTGTACATTGTATAATCATAAAATAAAAATTATACATATGGAGTTTATTATGAAAATGCATTCATATGTAGCTGTAATTTCTATTTTTGAAGTACTTAGGAGCAGAAGTAAAAAAATATTAATGTCTCAAAACATTAATTTAGACTTTAGCTAAATGTTTGATTACCTAAGTAGTATGTATAAACAGATATATTTGAAAACAAGAGGTCAAAAGCACCCAGATAGGATAAACAACTGAAGAAAAGAACTCTAATAAAAACTAAAAGGAACACTCACAAAGAAAAGAAAATATGGGAAAGTGGTGACTTTGAAACTTATGGAAGATTTTATTTTCTTCAATCAATTCAGAGTATCAATAGTGGAAATGACAGACATAAATAAAACTTCTATTAAGTTCGGCAAAAAGTATATAAACAATATAGTCAATATAGCAAGTAATAGTTATGAAAAGAGAAATTATATGTAGTCATTATATGTAGTCATATTAAAACCTAAAGACTTTTTTTCATATTTCCACCATTGTCTTTTCTTTGTCTTCTTTCTCCTTTTCCATTTTTAACAGGGAATCAAACTTGCCTTAGAATTTACAACAACAACAACAACAACAACAACAATAATAATAATAATATAACTATAGAGAAAAAGAGAGCTTGCTAAATGAGGAAATGTAGATTAAAAATAAATGTTATACCTATTGAATTTACAAGTTATCAATTGTGAATAAAAAGGGGACACCTCACTTTTAATAATACTAATATGTAAGAATGATACCACACATCCTCATTAGAAAAAATGTCAGATTTAAATTAAAATTTTTTGTACTCAAGATCTTGAAAACATAATAGGTGCAAAAAAGCCTGGCAGAACTAGGAGACCATATATGGTGCCAGGGATCTGAATCATCGCCAGTCATATGGAAGACAATTTCCTTACCTCCTGTACTATCTTTCCATCTTGAAGCAAAAATTTAAAGATTATCTGATAGTTTAAATATGCTGACCTCACTGTCCACCTTCCATCATATGTGGATCAGCAAGCAGGAGTATGACGAGTAGGGTCCTGTTGCAAGTCAGCCCCTGAAGAGGTTTACTGATGGATGGATGGAGGATGAGGCCTTTCTCTTCCAGCTTGGAGCATGAGTCTGCCACCCTGTCTAGCCGACGGTTCTGAGGTGAAACGGCGGATAAACAGCTCGCAGACAGCCAGGCTTGTGGAAATATTAGCTTTATTCGGTGGACAAGACTGAAGTCCAAAGCCTCAGCCTCAGATCCAGCGAAAAAGCCCCTCGCCTTCCACAGACCCTTGTTTTTATCCCCCAGAATCAGGTACCACCCAATGGTGGGATCAGATACCAACCAATGGTGGAAGCAGAATCAGGTACTACCCTAGGGTGGGGGCAGAATGCCAGGTCACACCCTAGGGTAGGGCACAATCACCAATCAGGTTAGGGTGAGTAACATAGTAATCCCCTAAAATATTTACATACACAACAGGGTCCGTCCATCATGCACAGCAAATGCTTTTAGCTGAGGAACTTAGTGTCACAGCCTTTATACAAAACTGCAGGCTGAGATAGGATTGGCATGGCTTTATTTGTTATGGTTTTTGGTTTTGTTTTTTCTTTCTTTTCAAAATAAAAAAGAATGAAGACTAGTATTTCATGTCTGTGGGAATATAAAAATAATGCTCTGAAAGTTTTTCATTGTCATTCACTATGAAATCATTTTTAAAAGTCACTCTGGAAGTAGTATATCAAATGAATCAACCTAAAGAGGATAAATAATAGAGCAAGAGATGAGTTAGAAATGTTTCTAAAGTTCATATAAAAGAGATCAGTATTGAAATGGCATTGAAGAAAATATAGGACAGGCAATAAAGTATATTTTATTCAGCCCAGACTTGATTACTAGATCTAATAGTTAATATTGATGGCACAAAAATTAAAGTTTCTAACTTTGGGGTGAGATTCCATAAAGATATTATATTTTAGAGAGAAATGATAGCTCCTTTTTATGAGTTTTTACAAAGTATGCACACAAAGAAAGGCATTGCATAGGGTTTATAAACTTCCAAAAAATTTTGGGAAGTGGCACCACACCCAGCAGTGCTCAGGTGTTACTCCTGGCTCTGCACTCAGAAAATCACTCCTGCTACCTTGGGGGACCATATGAGATGCTTATGACACTATTAACCTAGATAGTTTGTAAAGACAGGTTGTTTGACCTGAACAACTTTCTCCTCATCTCATCCTGCACTCATAACAGCAGGAGACACAAGTCTCTGAACAGAGACATTCTTTTATATTCAAGGTCAGCTTGCAGAAATCCCTTTATTTCCCAGCTTTTCTCCTCTACAGGTGGGTCACATACAAGGCAAATGCCCTACCCACTATGCTATCACTCTGTCCCCAAACTTCCAAATATTAAGAGTTTATAAACTTTCCAAATATTAAGAATGTTATCTAGGTATCACAATGACGTAGTGGACAAAAATGGATAAAAGCTAACAGTATTGATTAAAAGTAGTTTTATAGTCAAACCAAGATGTAAAATTTCGAAGTCTTCATTGGTGCAGTCACATTCATGGATAACAGGAAGCTTCCTAAAAATTGATCCTTATATCAAAGAATTTTTAAAATTGGGAGAAGAGAGGTTTTCTTTTAAATGCAATTAAGACACCTGTCCTTTTCTACTGATTTTTTTTTGTTATATCAGTTAGCATTGAAGTAGCCAAAGACTCCAGTTGAGAATTGCCAATGTCCAATTAGAAATGAAATATGTAAAGAATATTTAGTAAGTTTCTATACAATTAGAAGTTGAAGACACCTTATCTGGACCACTGGTAAGTATTCTCTTGTTAATTAGAACTTATTCTTGATCTAAAAAAAAAGAACAAAAAATAAGTGTGAAACAAAAAATTATTAATTTTGTGATGACAAAGGCACAGTTTATAGGAGCACTTGTCTTGCATCATAGCAATACTAATTTAATCCCCATTTTCCTTGAGATCCTTGAGAATAGAAACAAAAGTTGTCTTTTGTCAGTCTGGTAGGTGTAGTCCCCCCAAAACAAAAACAAAACCAACAAATGATGAGTTTGAATTGTTTTCACTAAAAATAAAAGATTAGGGCTGGAGAAATAGTGTCATGATTAGGAGCTTGGGTTCAGTACTCAGAATCCTTGAATGGTCCCCCTAGCCTATCAGGGGTGATACCTGAGCAGAGATTCAGGAGTAACCCCTGAGCACAGCTGTCTTCCCTTCCCCACAAAGGAACAAGCTACTGTAAGTCATTTTAACATGGGGGGGAGGTAAACAAAAGGAAAAAATAAGCAGAAACCTAAAATTTGAAGCCATACTTAAAAATTTGTAGAAGAAAGTTTGGAGATATGATAAAGCAGAAGGTAAGGCACTTGTCTTCATGTGACTGATCCTGGGTAAAATCTTGGCGTCACTTATAATCCCCCAAATACCACTAGGCATGTAGGACCAAGTATGGTAGCACCAGAAGTTTAGCACCAGGAGCAAGTTCTCAGAATAGACAGGTGTGTCCAAATCCCACTCTTTCCACCAAATTTGAGAATATATAGAAAATACAGAGTACACTATAAAATGGTGATAAGACAATAACATATGCAAGCTATATCAATGGCATAAAAGTGGTACAAATATAAACTAGATCATATTTGCATATTAAAACATGTTTTATAATAAAAATCTACATTTGGGGGCCGGAGAGATAGCATGGAGGTAAGGCGTTTGCCTTTCATGCAGAAGGTCATCGGTTTGAATCCCGGTGCCCCATATGGTCCCCCGTGCCTGCCAGGAGCAATTTCTGAGCCTGGAGCCAGGAATAACCTCTGAGCACTGCCGGGTGTGACCCAAAAACCACAAAAAAAAAAAAATCTACATTTGATCTTAGCTAAAAGGATAGGAAGCAATATAATAAATCTAGTCTCTTTAATTATCATTAACAAAACCATAAACAAGAAACTTGACTAGGGATTAAAATAGGGATAAAAGGTTTGACAGATTTTCAAACAGATTTTTAGACATGTGAATGGTAAGTAAAATATATCATGCCATTAGTAAAAACCTTATCATACATAGACCAATTTTTTTGTGTGTTTTGGTGTCATAGCCAGTATTTCTGAGAGTTTAGTTCTAGCTTTCTGTCCAGGGATCTCTCCTGGCAGAATTTGGATCACTGTTTGGGATGCCTGGATTAAACCAGATCCCTTACGGCTTTACCATCTATCTCTTAGATGCCATTGACAAAATATTTAGTAAAATATAGAAATAAATAAATATACCAACATCCTGGTATGTTACGGTTGAAAAAACTTCCAGAAGAAAACTCCAATCTTTGTTTCTCTTATTTTCAGTCGGGTCTAGGCATTAAAATAGGACTGGTTGGGGAAAGTCAATCAGAAGAAATGTATATGGTAGGAAAGTCAGTGGGAGAAACAAATTCTGTTTCCAGGTAGTTCAGCTAGGATCAGTGGTTAATGAATTCCTGGGGAGGGTGAGAGTGGATGGAAAGCATTTTTATTCTTCATAATCTTGCACATAAAGTGATAAAATTTTAAACTTCTTAAAAATTCTTCACTGTTCTTTTCCTCTTCTGCTATCCTTATATACATATTTTATGTTGTCCATAATTCTTCAATAGTTAGTAGATAAGTTGTTCAACTTTTGTATTATCTTTTATCTTTGAATTTTTATAAAAAAATTTTTTAGGCATTTCTTTAAGCTCACTGCTTTATGTAGCAGCAAAGAGGTAGGTTTTGGAGCCAAACCAGCAATGCTTCAGCTCTGAGTTCACTCCTGACAGTCTGGGTGGCCATATGCAGGGGCTGAGATTTATTCAAAACAAGCAACTCAGGTAAATGTGCTGTCAGGGCCCATATGTGATGCTGTAGACATGTGTGTTGCCAATCCACATTATATGGTGCCTGAAAAATTGTTACTCACATCTCCCCTCTTGAGATGTGTATATTTTCATATATTTATGCTTTCACACTGGAATACATTCGGGGGCTTTCCATCTTTGGAGAAGCCCATCTTTTAAGTGATTACCTATATATAAATCATCTATCTATCAATCAATCTTTCTATCAATCAGTTCATCATCCATCTATCCCTTTCTCTAATATCTCTACAAGTCCATTATCCCTTTATCTCTCTATCTATCATCTGTCTATCTCTCCCTCTCTCGCTCATCCTCTCTTTTCCCTTCCTCAGAATGCTAAATAAAACCTATTGTTACTTCACTGATGTCTCCTCCTAAAAATCTTTTTCTTTAGGGAGAATATATGTAAAAGATCTGGGCAAGGTCTAGGATTTATTTTCCTTTTCTGCAAAGAGCAATTCCTTACTCTAGCCTGAGTGCAGTGCTCTCCAAGAAAATCTCAAGTTGTGGGCATTAACTTTGTGTCACAGAACAAGTGGACATCAAATGCAGCTTGATGTCTTCAGAGAGAGACTGGCCAAACTTGGTGTTTGAGCAGTGAAGGGGTTCACTACAGAATTTATCAAACCTAAATCTACTTATCCCCAGGGTGACAGAGGTAGGGAGAGAGAAAGTGGTAGACACCATTTTGGGGCTACCACCTCTCTCCTCAACACTTCACTTAAATCACCCCAGGGATACCCTCCTCACCCCATTAGCATCATTCATTGGCAACCACGAAAGACATTGCATTAAAGAGCTTCATGAGAAGGACGTAATGGGTGAAAATCAAATGAGGAGCTATGCTCTTTTTGGAAATCTCTGGAGGAGAAGACTGTGATAATCTCTGTGTGAAGGATTAGTGTATGTGCATCCTGTTAGACCTGACAGACCCTCTGATGAGGCATAACTCTGTGGCTCCAAAACTGAACATTTTTAAACTCTGCCCCTGCCTCAAAGACTATGGTATCTTATTGGGCTCTTCTGTGACTCCATGACAGGCCATAGAGTCGATGGTGTTGTCTATCTTAAATGCTGACCAAAAGTCACAATGCTGAGCCACTATGGCTAAGTCAGCCACAAGCTAGATTGAATCTACAGGGTTTTCCTAAAAAGACACCCCCATCCTTTTTTTTTTTTTTGGTTTTTGGGCCACACCCTGTGACGCTCAGGGGTTACTCCTGGCTATAGGCTCAGAAGTTGCTCCTGGCTTCTTGGGGGACCATATGGGACGCCGGGGGATCGAACCGCGGTCCGTCCTAGGCTAGCGCAGGCAAGGCAGGCACCTTACCTCCAGCGCCACCGCCCGGCCCCAACACCCCCATCCTTTGTCTTGAATGCTACCAACCACATGGGAGGTAAACCCACCAGAAAGGAGACCCTCTAGGAGAGAGATTCTAATGAGATTATTGCATAAATATAACCTTGGGCAAGAACTATTACCCAATAATCTGCTCTCAGCTTGAGAGAAGGAACTAGCTAGAGATTGCCAGGAAGAAATTAAGATGTCAATGAGGCCAGAACATCAGAAAAGGCCAGCTTGTTATGGAGGCAGAACTTCTTTCTCTCCTGTTTCAGAAGCAAGGTCCTCCAAAAGCCACTGCGTTCAAGGTTAGGTTCAAGACACAACTGTGCTCATGACTAAGGCCAGGTCAGAGCCCCATGGATGCTTGGGTAAGTAAGGCAGAGTGCTTAATGATGGAGTGCTCAAATCCAATGACTCTCTGATTTCCTTTTTGTAAGCCTTGTCAGCATACGGTCTAGGAGTTTCTGTGCTAGGGCATGGGTTGGCATCCCCTCCTGAAATTTTGAGTTCATTGTGCAAAGTTCTATTTCTAGCTGTCTCTTTCAGGAGAAACCTTCAGCACTGGAAATTATTGTCTGTTCATTAGTCAATTTCTGATAACAAACTGAAAAAATATATCATTTTAAAACTAGAAAGAACTGCTTCAGTTTTAGTGGTTTCTAAGATTAAAGAATTTTGTAAAAAATATTGAAAATTACTGTTACCAATTATTTTTCAAACTGTTATTGTTATCAGTTTTTTTAGACAGCCTACCCAGAAAATGAAAATGCACACTATTATTAAGATAACTTGATTTTGTGTCAGCTTTGTTAGCAGGTACCAAAGCTAGTCTTTACCTTAAAAAAACTAAACTTCATCTACAAGTTTGAAATCTTTGTTGTTTACTGGGAATCTATGTGAATATTTTAAACTCCTTAATATCTGTGTTTTTCTTAGAAATAGAACTCAAAAATCTGTTCTGGTTAATTTACAATATAAAAAATGTTTTGCCAACTATAGTTTGTGTTATGAGGTGATGTTGTGAGCATTCTGAGGAGTTATACAATTTATAGAGCTGTTTAATGCCTTTTATTCAAAAAATTCTGCAGGAAAGACAGCTCTGGGACCTCAAAGCCCTCTTCCAAGAAATAGTTAAAGGGGCATGAAGTTAGCGGACAAGTCTAAGCCCAATAATATAACAGGAACTATTATTACTACACTATAAACTATAGGGATAATCGAGAGGCAGACTGAGAGAAAAGCTAAACCAAAGAAACTGGAAATTTTTCTACTATGAAAAACGAAGAATCAGTAGATCTACTGATTTTCAACAACTGTCCATAATCTGGGTCCTGCTTTCAGAATCAAAAAAAGTCCTAAAGACCAGGATCTCTCCTGCCCCTGTAAAGGGATAGAAAGGATTCCTTCCTACAGGGACACTTCTGTAGAAGAGGCTCTAGGTAAATACCAGTTCATCATGCTAACCTGATCTTTGTACCTTTAAACTGGATTGGCCTGGGTAACCCTGATAGTGACAGGTAAAAATATGAATTTTGTTAATATAATTGTTTTCTCTATCCTTAGCCATTCTCTAGGAGGTGTCAGTAAAGAATAGGCACCTCAAATAGACGATTTTCCAATCTTACTGTGCCTATGCCAAAGAATGTCAGGTTTGTTAAGTCATCTGGAAATTTTAAAGAGAAGGTGAAAATAAAACGGCTTCTATAATCAGGATTGCAGAAACCAGTGAAGGGTTTCTAAGCAAATATCTCTCCTGATTCTAAATATGCTTTCTTAGTCTTATGTGCATGCCATAGCTAAGAAATAAATTTTTATTCTGAGCATAGGAATAAATATAGTTTAATTTATCTTTGGTTCTTGATTTCTTTTTCTTTCTTTTCTTTCTTTCTTTTTTTTTTTTTTTTTTTTTTGACGATACTCAGCAGCACTCTGGGGTTACTCCTGCCTCTGCTCTCAGAAATTACTCCTGGCAGGCTCAAGGGACCATATAGGATGTGGGGAATCGAAACCAGGGTCAGCTGCTTGCAAGGAAAATGCCCTACTGTGCTATCACTCTGGCCCTGGCTCTTGATTTAACTCCTCTATCATCCCAGAGAGTGTCTTTGAAAACAACAAACCACTCTGCCCTCTTAAGGACAGAGAAAAGACATTTTACTTCCTCAGTCTTAATCAAGTTTTCTCTTTTCAGACTTTCAAAATGATGACTCCGAAACCAAATCAACCATTTCTTAGGCCCAAGTAAAACTAGAGTTGAATGAGGTGTCATAATATACAGTCCTTGGCCAGTTTAAAGAATTTATGGAAGAGAAGGCTTCACCCATTTTTCCCTTAAAATATATTAAGACAGTGAAATCTCTAGAACAGAATGAAGTATGCAGGTAAAGGACCCCTATTGACAATGAGTTTCTTGGGATGAAATGAGTTCTTGGGGCATATTAAATCCGAGAGATAGAATTTGAGGAAGTTACTCTGGTTCCTAGAATAAGGTCACTAGGACACCAGAACGTAGGCCTAATAAGAGAAGCTCCAGCCAGAACAAAAGCCAGGAAAGGAAAGTCAGAGATTAGCTGGTCCCAACACTTCCCTTGGGAACCACCTTAGCAATAGATTCTTTTATTTATTTTTTTGGCCACACCCAGTGATGCTCAGGGTTTACTCCTGGCTATGCACTCAGAAATAACTCCTGGCTTGGGGTACCACATGGGGCGCCGAGGCATGGAAACACAGTTCGTCCGAGGTCAGTGCATGCAAGGCAAATACTCTACTGCTTGCGCCACCTCTGGCCCAGCAATAAATTCTAAACTAGAGAAAGCCATTTGTAGAGAAGATGGGAGAAACCCAATATAATCCATTTTGGAACTAAGGAGATGAACATATGTGCTATCTGGGCCCATGCTTTCATGCTATGCATATGAGTATTTGAGGGCACAAGTAAATGGTGCCCAAGCACATGTGATCTACATTTCCCCTCTTGAGATGTGTACTTTCATACATTCCCACTGGGATGGGTCCTGGAGCTTTCTTCATCTTTAAATAAACCTAAGTTCTCTCTTGAACATATTTCTCTTATCTCTTTTTCTTCTCCTCTCCCTCCCTCCTCAAAATTTTGAAATAAAATCTGTTTTTACTTAAAAAAAAAAAAAGACAATTGGAGCAGGAGCACTAGCATGGAGGTAAGGCACTTGCCTTGCAATCAGAAGGTCGGTGATTCAAGTCCCAGCATCCCATATGGTCGTCCTAGCCTGCCAGGAATGATTTCTGAGCATAGAGCCAGAAGTAACCCCTAAGCGCTGCCAGGTGTGATCCACAACAAAACAAAACAAAAAAAAAGAACAAAACAACAACAACAAGAACAAAAAGACAAGTGTTTCAATGGTTGTATTCTCTTAGCCCTCATCTCAGTGATTTTCTTAACTGAAACAATTGTCTCAATTTTTCTCAATTTCTCAATTTTCTCAATTAAAACTTTCTCTTTAGTATGCCAGCCAAGGCATTCCTTTCTTTAATTATTTCATTTCCTGTATTTTTATTTTCAGCATATGTTTTACATTCCTTACTACAGATTCACTTTTCCTGCTTCTATTACCCATCTTTCTACATGTAAGCGGTCTTTTCCCTGAGAGTATTTGTATATTAATTATTATCTTTAAACTCTTGTCCTAATCATTATGAATCTGATTAGATCAGACTTTTCTATAGTATCTTAGATTATAAGATTATGTTTGCATATTGACCATAGTGTGTGTGTGTGTGTGTGTGTGTGTGTGTGTGTGTGTGTGTTGTCTTTCAGTATACCTTGTAAATTTTGTGAAAAGTTTGACGGTATGTTCTGGATGAAAGAAACAGAGGTAGGGCCGGAACGATAGCACAATGGGAAGGTGTTTGCCTTGCATGCAGTCTTCCCTAGGCAGACCAGGGTTCGATTCCAGGCATCTCATATGGTCCCTTGAGCCTGCCAGGAGCGATTTCTGAGCACAGAGCCAGCATTAAACCCTGAATACTGCTAGTTTTAGTGCAAAAACCAAAAGTAAAAACAAAAGAAAAGAAAGAAAGAAAAGAGCTATATAGTCCACTAGTGTGAAGTATTAGGTTTAAACAATTAGGGATGAATAATGTCTTTATGACTTTATTATTTCTTGTAGCTGTAGAATTAGATGGTTACTTCTGTTGCTCCCTTTGCATCTCTTTGTATTTCCTTAACAACTTATAAAATAGAGTTGGAGATATACAGGGTTTTTTTTTTCCTGTTGTAATCTTCTGTTATAATACAGGAACTTCACTGATCTGATGACAAAGTGTGTGGAACAAAGCAGTGACCTATATTTCTCTTCATTAGGCCTCCCTCTTATAATGAGTCTCTACTGCTTAAAGCCAGGAGGGTATTATTAATGCATTTCAAAGTGGCCATCTTCTATTCCAGTGCTGGAAGCATGAGAAGATTTTTCTTGCATCTTAATTTATCTCACTAAATTACTTTGAGATACAGTCAGGAAAGTGTGTAGGTCCTTATTCAAACTGGGATCCGTTGGAGATTTTAACTGTCAAGCTTGTCCGTACTATGCCCCAAGAAATTTGTAAATTGTGGTCTAATTTTTTTGTGAGTGTGTCTCCACAATGCTGTCTCTATCCGTGTTTTTATTTTAGGGATTCTGTTGAAATGTCCATTTGTCTGTGTCCAGAATTCTGGACCTGTTCCAATGACCTCAGTTCACCGAGGTATGTAAGGAAAAGCACTGTCTTTTAATTTGTTCAACTTTTCTCTTGTTATCAGAATGGAATAACAACTTCCAAAGTTATTAAATGCATTCCAGGAAAGAATAATGCAGTGGTTATTATTGGTCATCTAATCTGAACAATAAATTACTTTATTTTTTGAGCTATTGTACCATTCTGGTTTTCCTCTTTTTCATTCTTTATTAAATAGCATTGGCGTACGTGGTTTGAGTTTGTGCATCATTAGAAATCAACATGTGTCTGCGACATTAAGTTTATCACTTGAAAGTTAATTTATATCCCGGGCTTCTTCTTATAATGATAACTCCTTCATTATCTTCTGCTCATCTTCTAATCTGGCTGTTGAGGTTTTAATCATTGTTTCACTGTTATATGCCTTATCTAAAAGTTGTTAGCAGAGCTCTCTCTAGCTAATTTGCTTTAAATATTCATCTGAGTGTTTTATGTTCACATGCATATATCTATCTTTATTCCTATCAGTCTATACAAACATATTTAAACATAATTTTAGTACACATCTCAAAATTAACAACTTTTATTTCAAATTCAAATTCAGTTTTTAGCCCTGCATCAGTAGAGGCTTCTCTATTTTATTCTAATTTCAAATTTTTGTTTTGTTTTGTTTGTTTGTTTGGGGGCCACATTCAGCTGGCTCTGCACTCAGAAATTGCTCCTAGCAGGCTGGAGGACCATGTGAGTTGCTGAGTATCAGCCCAAATTTTTAGATTCTTATCCTGTTGTTCAGGTAGGTCATTGCCCTCTTTCTCTCTTCCTCATCTATAACATTTGTTAGCAAATGTAATCAGAACTTTCACATTTGATATGCTCTGAATACTGTCCTCAAAGTATCTCCCTGAAAGTCACCTTCCCATAATTTAGTTATTCCTTCCAAATAATATTTTAGTCAATAATATCATCTTAGAGTTAATGACATGACGAATTCTCTTTGTCGATTTCTTTCCTGGCTACCCAATCAAAAATGATCTTGTTAATACTGGCCCATATTATATTCACTTAACTTATAGAAGTATATTTTTCATAAAATTTTTTAAATAAAAATTTCTTCATAGGATAAAAGCATAGCATAGTATGTTTCTATATATTTGTATCACTTATATGTATTCACTGAACCAAAATCTAAAATTAGTGTCTAAAGTAATCTTTAATATAATAAAAGATAGATCAAGATAGTATGATTTTCAGTTTGCTATGAGAATTTACATGTAAAATGCATATTTTATTATTTTATTTATTGATCTATGGGTTATATTTTGTGCTAAGGATATAGCGGTGAGTAAAGCAAGCAAAAAATAACTTTCTAGAAATCAGTAATATGGTAATGAAAATTAGAAATTGTAATGGTCTGGAAATCAAGTGAAGAGAATGTTTCCAGAGGGAGAGATCGGCCACGTGAAATTCCTCTTAAAGGTCAATTAATATGAGTTCTTAGAACTCAAGATGGGTTTCAGCTAATTGGAAGAATAGTTTCAATGGATAGAATCCAAATTGAAGGGACATAAATCTAGACTTGGAAATTTCCTGCTTCTTTTTTTCAAACTGTGCTCTCTTAATCCAGAATTCCCAAGGCTATAAAATAAATATAATGATGCCCGCCTCATTGATTTCTTCAACAAACTTAATGAGTCTAGAAGTCAAATGTGGAAACTCTGAGAATGTGTTCTCTATTAGGCTATTATGTTGGAATGTGGATGAATTTTAAAATTGAATATACCTTCCCATTTATTATAGAACAGATGCTTAAGGATTTTAATATTTGCAGATTACATTTACTTATAAATCTTCTATTTTAGTTCTATTTAGTGTTCAAATAAATGCATTTTTGCTTATTTGATTGTGATATTCTGTCTACCTCCATCTGTATGTCTCTCTCTCTCTTCTCTCTCTTTCATATCAAGAACTGTACCTAAGTCTTCACATGGAAATTCTTGATAGAAAAGTTACATTCAGTACTGGTTAGCATTCGCTATAAAATACAGTTTTTCTGGCAGAGATAAGTAATATCAAGTAATATCGAACAGTGCTTAA
Organism: Suncus etruscus; assembly: GCF_024139225.1. Taxonomy (NCBI): domain Eukaryota; kingdom Metazoa; phylum Chordata; class Mammalia; order Eulipotyphla; family Soricidae; genus Suncus; species Suncus etruscus. Next base: position 104,144,490 of record NC_064858.1, read on the forward strand.
TCTATTTTATGATAATTCAGTATATATCAAACTGGATTTATTACTTTCTAGTTTTCTGGGTTAATAAACTTTGACTGATTATGTCTGAAATGATAGCACAGTAGTAAGGGTGCTTTCTATGCACATGGCTTACTCGGTTCAATCTCTACCCCAAATGGTCCCCTGAATATTACCAAGACCAATTTCTAAAAAAGACACAGAACTAAATCCTCAATACTGCTGAGTATGGCCCCCAAACAAACAAAAAAAGGGCAAACAGAAAACAGACTGATGATCAATTATTTCATATTTCTATAAAATTTCAGAAGAGCAAATACTTCAATGTGTTTTAATAGTTTATTTAGAAGACATCATCTTTAATATTTAACTCTCTGAAGATGTGAATAAATAATTCAAAGTGGTACATATAGATCAAGAACAATTTGTTAATGGTTTCTAGTAAAAAGCATGCCTTTATTAAAAACTAAAGCTAAATTCCTCTAATTTAATTGGGCTTTGTGTGTATGTGTGTGTGTTTGTGTGTGTGTCTGAAACAGTTCAATTGTCTATTGACTATTGTGTCATAAATTAGGCTCAGAGACATCTATAAAACAAAATGCCTTGTGGAATTGTTTGAGTGGTTAATAATAGTACAAATATTTCTCAAACATCCATGTCTCTAGAGTGAATTTTGATCCCAAATCACAAAGACCTGAAACCAGATGAAAATGAAAATAGAAACAAAGGAACTATTTTCTCTGTAACTGTAATTTCTTTTCTTCCTGAATGGCAATGGCTCCTCCCAATGGAAAAAGAAACAATTGGAAAAAAATCAGCTTAATTTTTATACCTGTTATAAAGTAAATCAGCCATTATTTATATTGAGGTATTTAGGAAATAGTGCATAAAGATCAATTGATTATTCTGTGTTAATTACTGAAAGGAAACAATATTTAAATGCACAATGAATAATTTGAATATAAAAAGTAGAATTAGAAGCAAGGTAATATTTTTCTCAGACTTAAATGTAAAAAGAATTAAATGATAAAGAAAAATACAAAAATAAAACAGAGAAATCCATAAGCTACTAGGTTCTTTTTGAAATTGTCCACTAAACTTTAAATTGTGAACAGAAACAAAATTTAAAAATGTATCTATTAATTATTATCTCTTTTTGTTGGTGTCATCTCTTTGATTTTCCTTTGTTGTCTTGGTTTATGTTATTCCTTTTTATATACAGAATGGTCATTTTTATGCCCTTTTTAAAATTGTGTCAAATGTTCTACATGATTGGAATAGAAACTATTTTCCTTTGAGATTGATATCTGAAGGCAGTTATCTTTTGAGGATTTTTCTAATTGTCTTAAAAATCTGCCTCAAATATTACTGTTTTACATCTCACCTATTCAAATCCTACCTCCCATCATCATAGATCTAGGTTTATGAGCACTTTGTTGCTACATTTACCTAAATACTTGCCCTGAAATTTACTTTATAATTATATTAAGATAAAAATAGTGTATTTTCTGCCAGACTTAACTCTAAAGCTATCACTTGATCTCATTGTACTTGCTAACAATTTTTTCCTCTAAGTTCTAAAGTTTACTGATACCTTTAAAGACATGTTTTGTAGATAAATTTAGAGGTTATATGAGTAAGTTTGTATGAATACAAAGATTGGTGCACGTATGTCAAAGTAAAATTTCACTGATTTTCATATATAGTTGTTTTGACCAATGGCGGAGTCTTCCATGTTGGCAAAATTTGTGTTGCAAAAGATAAAATAAAGATGAGAAGAAACTAGAAATATCCCTAAAAAGCCACCCACTCATGAATTTTATTTGTAATTCTGAAATGAAACCAGGACTATCCTAATAATTCCATTTGTGAATATGCACATGACAAAGTTTAACAAATATGCTTACTAAAAACACACATTTCTAATATTATGAATTCAAATGAAGCTTAGTTCTGACATTTTGGTGTTTGTTTTAGTATTCATGAAATAAAATTAATCTTTTTTATGATATATGTAGGGTATATATTTCACTTATTTTTATTTTTATTTTTTGTTTTTTGTTTTTGTTTTGTTTTGTTTTGTTTTGTTTTGGCCACATCACTGATACTCAGGGATTATTCCTGGCTATGTGCTCAGAAATCACTCCTGGCTTGAGAGACCATACGGAACTCTGGGAATTGAACCCAGGTCCACCCTGGATCAGCACGTGCAAGGCAAACACCCTACCACTGCGCTATTGCTTCCACCCCTCACTTTTTATTTTTTTAATGATTTAATAATAAAGATTGTCTTCAAGCTTCATGCAAAAGTGTATAGAATATGTAAATTCAAGAAGACTGTGTCTACGTATTAGAAAACAGGTTTCTGAAGTTTTACTCAGTCCTGAAATGTGCTTTTATGTAACTTCAATCCTAATGTGTCAACACTATACACTAAATCATGCCTTAAAATAGAAGCAAATATTGAACAAGATTATCTATTTTTTAGTAAAAAAACAAAACAAAACATGCTATATCCAGAAGTTCCTAAAGCTCTCAATTTTCACTACAGTATTTCTTTAACCAAGAAACAATGATTGTGCTTACTAGAGAATGTAACTTCTGGTAATAATGAAAATTAATGATGCACAGCGATTTCAGCTACATTTATTATGGTGAAGCATATACTATGAGGTCATTGATGAATTCACGTAAATTGAAATTTTATTTATCAAACCATTCTATCAAGGCAGAATGAAGATAGCTTGAAGGTAAGAAAATGGTGGGGGTAGCTGGGAACAAACCAGCAATAAAATGATTGAGATGTGGTGTCTTCTCTTAAAGAAATCTCTTTTTCTTTCCTCTCACACATGCTAAATTTCTTTCAATAACAACTATTTTTTGCTTCCCTTGAAAATAGGAGTTGGATGACACTGAAGCCTAGATGAGGATTTTTAGAATTTTGCTTATGATTAGTATAAGCACTTAGATGCTAATGAAAGACAGTGAGTATTACTTTAAAGACGAAAGCTAATATCTGGTCAAGGAAGTAATTTAGGATCTTTCTTCAATGGAATATAAAATTGTATTAATGAATGATATATTTATGGCATCTCTAGCAAATAGAAGTTAGATTTTTAATCACAATATTTATCCCATACAAATATAATGTATTTAATAAATATAACTTATACTCTAAAAGTACATATTTTTCATTGGTTACTAAACAATATGTCTTAATCTACCTCTACCCCCACAGTACTAACCCAACAGCAAAATATCAGCAAGGATTAAGTCCCTTTTTCCTGTATCAATAATTATTATAAATTATTTTTAAATTTTACCCAGAACTAATCCTTTAGATTTATTTTTTATCTAGAAAATAGAACATATTATTTTGCAGGAGAAACTAATAAAATTTCTCCAATTAGAAGGCAGCAGTTGTTCTACTTTTACTCGTCTGATTCTATTTTATGCTGTAATTCATTAAAGATTTATATTATTCATTTAGTAAAAGATGTAGATGGAGAGAATGCATATCTTAGGACAAGCAGAGTTCCCTTGTGATTCATTACCAAAAAAGACCATCTGGAGACTTGAAAGAAAATATTTATTCTCTAAACTTCACTGAAAGTACTCCGTGTGAAAAAGTACTTGGGAGGCCTTTGCTGAAATGTGCATTTTAAAGATTGAGGAATTGTTTATCCCGCTGAAAAGCAGAAACAACACTGAGGGCATGGAGAAGTTAAATGAATTCCAATTACTAAAAGCAAACATATAAACATCTGTAATTCTAATGGCCATAATAAATCTTAGCAGTTGAAAAAAAATTCTAAGTGGCTTGATAATTGGATCAATTTTTCACTTATCGGCTGTCAATTACTTGACATTTTAATGCATGCCAAATACAACTAAAAGTATTTTAATTAGAATAACATTGCCAAAACTAACCCTACAGCTTTAGTTGTGGTTCTGAATCTCAAAATGTGCATCTGCATACCTATTTACTGAACAGAAGTTAATTAAAAGTTTTATATTGAACATGCACGGGGCAAAAAAGAGAATGAAAGAATTAGCAATAAAGAATATGTCAGAGTTCACTCCCTAAATAAGTTGCTACAAACTTTAAACAAATTGGTAACTTCATTAGATAGCAATTTGGTATTTTTCATAGATAAAGAATTCATATGGCAGTTAATTAAATTTTTTAATTTTACTTTAATAAGGAAAGTTGATAGCATTATTTATTTTCAGGTTACCACCAAATACATTATTAATTTTGTGAAATCCTTAGGCTAGTTTTTCTTCAACAAATAGCATTATTTTCACCTAAATAATGAATCCTTTGCTAAGTCAAAAGCAAAAGTTGCCAAAACATTCCCTTGTGTCCTATAAAGAGATGCATAGCAGGGCAAAGCAAGAAACCCCTAAAGGATTAATAAGTCCCTAAATAGATACTGAATAATCAAACTACATATTAATTTGTACACACAGTGTCTTTGAGTTTATAAAATTGGAATAATATACTTTTCCAGGAGTTGGAATAAAGAATGCTAAATTTATATATATATATATATAGTTTTAGTATTTCTGAAAAGAAACCTTAGCAATGAAGACACAATAAAGCCCAAGAGAATGCTTTCCAAAAAAAAATCCAGTGCTTGCCATTGTTCAGTTATCTCACAGAATAGCATCCTCCACTTATGATCACTTCTAGCTTATTCACATTCAGTAAAACATTTATTATGCTAGCCCACTGTCAAAAGCATTCATTTATTATTGCAAAGAATAAGAACAGAACAAGGATTTAGAGCTGCTTAAGGGGAATAAAACCTATTTATATAAACAAGACCTTAAGAAATATGAATAATATTCTAATATGAATAATAAATATGTACTTGTGTGCATAGATAGGGACTATGATGCTATTGTCATTAATAAAGTAGCCTGCCATTTAAAGCAACATGGATAAATCTAAAGGGCATTATGCTAATAAAGGGAAGTATATAATGTTGCTTAATTTGAAATTTAAGACAGAAAAATTCATAGAAACGGTGTCGATGGATGGTTGTCAAGGGTTGGACAGGAGTACAAAATGCCATGTTGACCAAAGCTAACCTCTTTCAATGATGAGAACAAATTCTGAAGATCTAATAACAGCATTATAATTAATGCTGTACAGAGATGTAGTAGAGTGGGTAAGGTAGTTTTGCCTTACACATGATCCCTTACAACTCAGAAGGTCCTTTGAGGCCCACCAGAGTAATAATTGAGTCCAGAGTCAGAAGTAAACCCTGCATATCTCTGGGTATGCCCCCCTAAAAAATGCTGAACTGTGTAATTGAAATTTTCTGACAATAAATCCTTTTCTCACTAAAGTCAAACTTAGTTCCGGGACCACCAGGCTACCCCAGTAGTACTCAGAAGGACATGGGTTACAGAGATTAAATCTAGGGCTTCACTATGCTATGCATGTGCTTTGCTACTAGATTAATAGCCTCAGTCCTATAACTACTCTCAACCTACAAAAATATGTAGCTATATAAGGTTATAAATATGTACACAAACTTAACTACAATAATAAATTCATAACATAAATAGACAACAAATAATTACAATATGTATCTCAATTACACTGAAATATATTTGCTAGTTTTATGTCCTCAGAACATGAAATAGAAAAATATATAATAATTTTTAAAAGGAGTAAGATTATAATTTGTAGGAAAAAAAGGCTTAGGTAGTAGTAATAATAATGATATATAGCAGCTTGATTGGAAACTTTCAGGTTCCATTTCTCTAAAGCTCATTACTTTAAATCTTAAGCCACTTCCTTGGAGTCATTTTTATCAGTAGTTAAAATACTGACTAGGGTCAGAAATGTCTTAAATTAGAATCCTAAATTCTCACTTATTCTGAAGTCTGCTGTCACCACTCTGTGACTTCTGTGCTGGTATCAAAGCAAGTCCTATTCAGTGCTTCATAGAGTGCTTATACCGAGAACCTAATTATCTATCTTAACAATTTGCCATGTGGACAAATTTCCTTCACACTAGCATAACAACTTGATCTTATTATTAGTGACTCAATCTCTATCCTTGAATCAACATTTATCAGTTTAACTGGAGTTCTGAAATCTTCTGACTCACTGGATTTTAAATGTTTCATCATCCATCAAATTTTCTTTGTTAATTATTTTTTAAACAAGCTACCTAAAATTTTAGTTCAATTTACTGTAGAAAGGTTTTATCCTTAGCGAGATACACTTCGTTTCATTTCTTTACCAGATTTTACTAAGAATGTTGGCTTATTAAGTTTGAAAGAGACATTTCAACTTTGTAAATTAAGGGTAGGGAAACTGTACCATATCTAGCATTTCTTAGGGTTTACTCTGGGACCCCGAGAAAATTGTGATTATAAGGTGGAACCAGGGTATGTTGTACACCAGGGAACTTAACTGATATTTTTTTTCCATTTCTGTGGACTCAAATGGCAAAACTAAAAAAACCATGTCACCTGTGTCAGAAGTGACAAAGGTTCTCATGCTTCACACATTGTACTCACAGTTAGAGCCCATGACCAAACAAATAAAAAATACACAAAATAATGCAACTGAATTCATAATCTAAATATATAAACCTACACACATGGTGACTAAATATTTTATGCATTATCAAAGAATAATCTTTCTCAGAGCAGAGATGTTAGATTCTTCAAAATGGTATTAGAAAAATTGAACTACCATTCACAGAATTGAATCACTTCCTTACAATAATAATACAATTTAATCCAACATGAATTAAATATATAAATATTTGGTATCAGGACCAGTGTGATAGTACAGCAGGTAGGGTGCTTAGCCTGGCATATAACTGACCTGGTTTTGATCCTCAATAACCTAAATGGAACCCTGAGCCCTGCCAAGAGTAATCTCTGAGCACAGAGCCTGGAGAAGTTCATATGGGAAAGGAAGGAAGGAAGGAAGGAAGGAAGGAAGGAAGGAAGGAAGGAAGGAAGGAAGGAAGGAAGGAAGGAAGGAAGGAAGGAAGGAAGGAAGGAAGGAAGGAAGGAAGGAAGGAAGGAAGGAAGGAAGGAAGGAAGGAAGGAAGAAAGAAAAAAGAAAGAAAGAAAGAAAGAAAGAAAGAAAGAAAGAAAGAAAGAAAGAAAGAAAGAAAGAAAGAAAGAAAGAAAGAAAGAAAGAAAGAAAGAAAGGAGGAAGAAAGGAAGGAGGGAAGGAAAGAAAGAAGGAAGCAAGGAAGGAAGGAGGGAAGGAGAAAGAAATAAAGAAAGAAAGAAAGGAATGAAGAAAGAAAGGAAGAAAAAGAAAGAAAGAAAGAAAGAAAGAAAGAAAGAAAGAAAGAAAGAAAGAAAGAAAGAAAGAAAGAAAGAAAGAAAGAAAGAAAGAAAGAAAGAAAGAAAGAAAGAAAGAAAAGGAAGGAAGGAAGGAAGGAAGGAAGGAAGGAAGAAGGAAGGAAGGAAGGAAGGAAGGAAGGAAGGAAGAAAGAAGAAAAGAAAGAAAGAAAAAAGAAAGAAAGAAAGAAAGAAAGAAAGAAAGAAAGAAAGAAAGAAAGAAAGAAAGAAAGAAAGAAAGAAAGAAAGAAAGAAAGAAAGAAAGAGAGAGCGAGAGAAAGAAAGAGAGAGCGAGAGAAAGAAAGAAAAAATAGAAAAAGAAAAAAGTAACCCACTGAATCAATAAGCTCCTAGGAGAAAACATTTGGAAAATTTTATTTACATTAGTCACAAAAATAATAATTTTTATTCTAAAAATGCAGAGACAAAAGCAAAATTCATCACACTGGTAAGTTTCTATAACACAAACAAAATAAAAAGACAATTTTCAGAAGCTGAACATATTTATGAAATGTATATTTGATAGGAAGTTAATATCCAGAATGCATAGGATTTCATAAAGCTCAGATGCAAAGCCACTATTTGATTTAAAAACAAACTTAAGTAGGCCTTATTCTAAAGAATATTAAAAAATGGTCTAAAACGCATGAAAAATAACATCAGAGAATTATCAGGAAAATGCAAAGCAAAATTTACAGTCATATCATCTCACATAATGGCTACTTAAAAAACATAAAGGAAGATGTATAGAAAGATTATTCTAGAGCATTATTGTGAATATAAACTGATGTAACTACTAAAGAAAAAACATATTCTTACAATATTTTAAAAGTAGAACCATCACAAAATCTAGCAATCCTTATTCTAGTTTTAAATAGAATAACAAAATGAGCATCTTGAAGAAATATATTTGTTCCCTTATACATTGTAATATAATTCACAAATATCTCCTCTCAATGAATAAATGGATAAAAATACAATAGGATAAGTTATACAAATTATTCAGTAGAAGGAGTGGTGATTTCTGAGCGTAGAGCCAGGAGTAACTCCTGTGCGCTGCCGGGTGTGACCCAACCCCCCCCCAAAAGTAGTGGTGGTGGTGGTAGTAGAAGTATTTAGTCAAAAAGGAAGGGAATCCACTACTTATGACATCTCAATTGAGGGCACTATGCTTAATCTAGTTTGAGAAAATAAGAGAACTACAATTATTCTAAGATCTTACTTATTTGTGAGATTTGAACATAAATGCATATAAAAACAGAGTAGAAATGGAGATTGCCAGAGTTTAACCAGGAAACTACTCATTGGTGTCTGGGAGGTGCAAGTCCAAGATAAAAAGTTCTGGAGATTTAAGGTTCAATAGTATGGTCATTGTAAACACTCTTATATACTTGAAAGTTGCTAGGAGATTTTAATAGCTGTTCAATGATAACACCATCTTAACAGGCTAACATGGTATTAACAGTAACAAGAACAGTAACAACAAAAAAGCCTTAAGTATGTTCGAACAGACACAGTGATAGAAAATACTCAGAGTACATACAACTATCAAACCATCACAGCATATCCTTTTGTGATATATCTTTGTGATGATACATTTAAGTTAAATGTATATAATGTTATATGTATATCTTATTAAAGCCAGAAAAAATTAGAAAGACAGTGCCTGCTTTTTCAAATGTTTATTGAAATCATTACTTGAGACACTTTAACAAAGTTGTTAGAAAAGGAAGCTCTTTTTAAAACCAAACAATTTGATATGATGTTTATGGTCTCAAAAAAATAAAATGTATACAGATGGACTAAAATAAATATTAATAAATATAGACTAAGTAAAATAATAAGGGCTACTGAAATTTTCAAATTAGACCTCTATCTTAAGAAAGAAAAACATGGGGCCTGGAGAGATAGCACAGCGGTGTTTGCCTTGCAAGCAGCCGATCCACGACCAAAGGTAGTTGGTTCGAATCCCGGTGTCCCACATGGTCCCCCATGCCTGCCAGGAGCTATTTCTGAGCAGACAGCTAGGAGTAACCCCTGAGCACCGCCAAGTGTGGCCCAAAAACAAAAACAAAAAAGAAAAACACTTATAAAGTAGCATGTGAGGTAACATGAAAGACTTCAAACAAAGGAGCTACAGCTGAATGATTTAATTAATTAATTAATTTCTTCAGCAATTTTTTTTGATGATCCCATGAGTGAGGCTGAATTGAGAAAAATCTTGATAGTAACTAACAAACCAGAAAATAACTCTATAATATACATTACATGGTATATAAAGGTAGGATGTTTTTTATGGGATTAGGGGATAGTGTTAAACTACTTTTATAAGACACTTTGTAAGTTTTGTTTAAATCTTATTGGAAGAAAGGACATCAGAGTTTTCTAAATTATTAAAAGAAAGTTTCAGTAGATTTGATTAAATAAGTGAAGATGATAGAAAGAAGAATGCAAAATGAAAAGGGAGATAGAAACTGGGACATGTATTGCAATTAAAATTTTATTCCTATTTAAAATGACTAAAACACCCTGACATGTTTTTATTTTCATTTTTACTTTGATTTATTTTTGTTCTAATTTGGGGCCACCCCACTTGTGCTCAGGGCTTAATCCTGAACCTATATTCAAGGATAACTCTTAGCAGTGCTACGCATGCCTTCACTGATGCCTGGGATTAAACTCAGCCCAGTTGCAGGCATGGCATATACCTTGTCTCCTATACTGTCTCCTAGCCCTAGTTGCCAGTTATTTCAGCACTGTTAGGTAAAGAAGATACGTGCTGATTTGTGTGGAAAGATTAACTACAAAGAATTTGATTTTTACTAGCACATTTTTAAATATTTAAAAAACTTGAATTTGGGCAGGAGCTATATCACAGCAGTAAGGCCTTTACCTTGCATGCAGCCAACTCAGGACGGACCCAGGTTGGATCCCCAGATCTCATATGGTCCCCCGAGCCTGCCAGGAGCGATTTCTGAGCACAGAGCTAGGAATAACCCCTGAGACCTGCTGAGTGTGGTCCAAAAACCAGAATAAAATAAAATAAACTTGAATTTAATGTTTCTGTAGTAAATTTTAACTATTTTATACATGTCAAAACAAAATTTCCTACAGAAATTTCATACAAGCATTTTCAACTCAATATTTTTATGTTTTTGAGTAGTAAATTTAATAAAAGTATAAAATTAGAATTCTGAACCTAAACGAGCCAAAACTCAGAAATATTAATAGTCTCATGTTCTAGCAACTGAGCCAGCTAGACAGGCACTTATAATGTTAAAACATAAATAGAAAGGTAGGAATATGGGCCCTTGTTATCAATAATTCAAATAGTACCTCCTTTTATTTTTTCTTTTAAACATGGTTTAAGGAAGTTAAATTGTTTCCCAATGATTTTGGAAAATAAGGGCCTGAGTGATAGCACAGCAGGAGGGAATTTGTCTTGCATGCATCTCACCCAGGACATAACGGGGTTCGATCTCTGGTTTCCCATGTAATTCCCCAAGTCAGGAGCAATTTCGTATTTTTTGGAGCAATTTCTGAGCAATAACCAGGAATAACTCCTGAGTGCCACAAGGTGTGACCCAAAAACCAAAAAACAAGAACAACAACAACAAAAGATTTCATAAAATAAATTAATAAAAATGTATCAAAATTATCTACTTTTCATAAGAGAAACAACTTGAGAAATCTGATGTCAAAGCTCCATCTACATTCTTATATAGACCAATATTCTTTCATCTATATATGAGACATTAGAAACAGGATTTAATCTGAAGTTTATTCAAATATAATGCATAGAGTATTAAAAATACACATCATAAGAAGCAGGTTCTAAGCTAGAAATTGCCGTTAAGATCAGGACTAAATCAACAATATTCAAGTTATTTTTCATGTTTTATACTTTTCTTTTAGGTTGTAGCATAGAACATTTTGCAATCTGTAATTTGTTTTATTAGTATGTATAACTTATTCATTCTGAATGTTGTACAATAAAATAATTTAATCACTTAGTAACTACTGATGCTTAGGATATGAAAAATTAGAATGCCCATATAATAACTCATCATTTTGAAAGTGTCTTTACATAAGGTTTTCTTGAATTGTACTTATGGAAATCACTCTTATTATGGTTATAACATGGTTACAATGCTATGTTTATGACTGTGTACAAAATGACAATCTTTTTGCTACCACCAAAGGGCCTGACACTCCAAATCTCTCATTGTGTTGCATCTAGTCATTTCTTCATCCCCTCCTGCTTTCCCACACACCATGGATTAGTAGCCTTGGTTCCACATTAAACATCCAAGTGTTTGCAACTGGATAAATAGTGCAGTGAGCAGGGTGGTAGTGTTGCATGTGGCCAATCTGGGTTCCTTCCTCAGCACCTCCTATGGTCCTCAAGGCCTTGCTAGAGTGATCTCTGAATGCAGAACCTGAAGTCTTGAACATTTTCAGGTGTTGCCCAAAAACAAAACAAAAAAAGGTCCCAAGAGTTTGTAGTCATTAGATACTGTCCACTTCCTAGTTTTATTTCTGTAAATATCACATATGAGTGAGATCATCCAGTTTTTGTATTTATACTTTTTATTTTATACTTTTGTATTTATACTTCACTTAATAGTACCCTGTCTAGAGAGAGACTCAGAATAGTCTCACTCATCTATGACTTTAAGAAAAATTAAAGACATTGAAATAATTTCCAGAGATGAGGGCAGGAAGGACCGGCTCAAGATATGAAGCTCACCACAAAGATTAGTGAGTGGTTAGATAAATAATTATTGTTAGAACTATCATAACAATGTCAGTGAGTGAGGGATGTAGAAAGTCTCTTGAATACAGGCTGGGGGTGGGGGAGGGAAGAGATGAGGACATTGGTGAGGCCAACTTTACACTGTCGAAGGGGGTGTTCTTGTTATGATTGAAACCCAACTACAATTATGTTTGTGATCATGGTGTTTAAATAAAGATATTATTTAAAAAATAATATCTTCTCTAGCACTATCTAAGCTGTAACAAAAAACAAATTTCTTTTGATCATAATAGTAAATCATATTCTATTATATATATAATAGAATATGAAAATCTTGGTATATATATATATATATATATACCAAGATTTTTTACTGACACATTTGTTGGTCAACAGTTGGATTGTTTCATATTTTGGCTATTATAAGTAGTACTTTAGATAACATAGCTGTGCATGTATTTCTTTTAAAGTTAATGTTTTTCTGGGGCTGGAGAGGTTACACAGCAGTGGGGCATTTGCCTTGCATGTAGCTGACCTAGGACAGACTGTGGTTTGATCCCCTGGCATCTCAAGCCAAGAGCAATATCTGAGCACATAGCCAGGAATAACCCCTGAGCATCAGTATGGCCCTAAAACAAAAACAAACAAAAAAAGTTAATGTTTTTCTGTTCTTGTTATCAACATCATGGAGTAGAATTACTGGTTTTATGAAAGTTTTCTTATTACTGTTTGAGAAATCGTTATACTATTTTCTTTAGAAGCTAAATGAACAGAACATGCCCAGAAAAAGAGTTCTTTTTTTTTATCACATCATCACCAACTTTGGTTATTTCTGCTTTAAAAATAAATGTGTGTATACGAACAGTTTTCAATAGCATCAGATGGCATCTAATTTTTATTTTCTTTCCTTGATGTTAAATAACACCATTCTGTTTCATAGACTTTTCTGGTCTTCACTGAGAAAATGACTCTTCATTTCCTTTTTTTTTTTTTTTTTTTTTTTTTTTGGTTTTTGGGCCACACCTGTTTGACGGTCAGGGGTTACTCCTGGCTATGCACTCAGAAATCACCCCTGGCTTGGGGGGACCATATGGGACACCAGGGGATCAAACCACAGTCCATCTGCTTGCAAGGCAGACACCTAACCTGTAGCACCACCTTCCCGGCCCCATCTTCATTTCCTATTCCTATTTTTTGTTTGTATTAGGGCCACACCTTGAGATGATCAGGATTTTGTTCTCGTTCATTTGCACTCAGGAATCATTCCTGGCAGTGCTTGGGGGACCAGAGAGGATGCTGGTGATAAAATCTAGGTTGATTATGTGCAAGGCAAATGTTCTAGCTCTGTATTATTGCTCTAGCCACTTATTCTCATATTTTGATAAAGTTATTTGATATTTTCGTTGATTTGAGGAAGTACTTTGTATGCCATGGATCTTACCTATTTATTATATATGTAAACATGTTTCCCCCATTTAATAGTGTTTATTTTTTATTTTAGCCCTTTTTTACAAAGAACTATATATAGAAACAGAAAGTATGATATCATTAAAAGATATATGAAATAAATATGTCATGTGAATGACAAGAGGCACCAACACCAAAAGGGGTGAGTTAGAATTTGTACACATTGCTGGAGATAAAGGACAGTGGTAGTGGTATAGTAAAATAAAAGTTTGAGTTGAAGAAAAAAAGAAAGAAAAGAAAGGAAGGAAGAAAGAAAGGAAGGAAGGAAGAGAGAAATACAAAAGAAAGAAAAAGAGAGAAAGATAGACAAAAAGAAAAAAGGAGGGAAAGAAAGGAAGAGAGAAAGAGACAAAAGAAGGAGAAAGAAAAAGACAAAGAAAGGAGAGAAAGGAAAGAAAGAAAGAAAGAAAGAAAGAAAGGAAGGAAGGAAGGAAGGAAGGAAGGAAGGAAGGAAGGAAGGAAGGAAGGAAGGAAGGAAGGAAGGAAGAGAGAAATACAAAAGAAAGAAAAAGAGAGAAAGAAAGATAGACAAAAAGAAAAAAGGAGGGAAAGAAAGGAAGAGAGAAAGAGACAAAAGAAGGAGAAAGAAAAAGACAAAGAAAGGAGAGAAAGGAAAGAAAGAAAGAAAGAAAGAAAGAAAGAAAGAAAGAAAGAAAGAAAGAAAGAAAGAAAGAAAGAAAGAAAGAAAGAAAGAAAGAAAGAAAGAAAGAAAGAAAGAAAGAAAGAAAGAAAGAAAGAAAGAAGAAAGAGAGAGAAAGAAAGAAAGAAAGAAAGAAAGAAAGAAAGAAAGAAAGAAAGAAAGAAAGAAAGAAAGAAAGAAAGAAAGAAAGAAAGAAAGAAAGAAAGAAAGAAAGAAAGAAAGAAAGAAAGAAAGAAAGAAAAAAAGAAAGGAAGGAAGGAAGGAAGGAAGGAAGGAAGGAAGGAAGGAACGAAGGAAGGGGAAAGAATGAAGGAAGGGAGAGAAAAAAGAAAGACAGAAAAACAAGAAAGAAAGAAGAAAGGAAGGAAAAAAGAAAGAAAGAAAGAAAGAAAGTAAGACAAAAGAAAGAGATAAAGAAAAAGAAAGAAAAGAAAGAGAAAAAGGAAGAAAGAAGAAAGAAGGAAGGAAACGAGAGAAAGAAAGAAAGAAGAAAGGAAGGAAGAGTAAGAAAGAAAAGAGAAGAAAGAAAAGATAGAGAAAAAGAAAGAATGAAGGAAGGGAGAGAAAAAAGAAAGAGAAGGAAGAAAGAGAAATAAAGTAAGAAAGAAAAAGAAAGACAGAAAAAGAAAGAAAAGAAAGAGAAAAAGAAAGAACAAAGGGAGAGAAAGAAAGAATGAAAGAAAGAAAGAAGAGAAGGAAGAAAGAAAGGAAGGAAGAGAAAGAAAGAAAGAAAGAAAGAAAGAAAGAAAGAAAGAAAGAAAGAAAGAAAGAAAGAAAGAAAGAAAGAAAGAAAGAAAGAAAGAAAGAAAGAAAGAAAGAAAGAAAGAAAGAAAAAGAAAGACAAAGACAAAGAAAGAACGAGAGAAGAAGAAAGGAAGAGAAAGAAAGAGAAAGAAAAAGAAAGAAAGAAAGAAAGAAAGAAAGAAAGAAAGAAAGAAAGAAAGAAAGAAAGAAAGAAAGAAAGAAAGAAAGAAAGAAAGAAAAAGAAAGACAAAGACAAAGAAAGAACGAGAGAAGAAGAAAGGAAGAGAAAGAAAGAGAGAAAGAAAGAAAGAAAGAAAGAAAGAAAGAAAGAAAGAAAGAAAGAAAGAAAGAAAGAAAGAAAGAAAGAAAGAAAGAAAGAAGAAAGAGAGAAAGAAAGAAAGAAAGAAAGAAAGAAAGAAAGAAAGAAAGAAAGAAAGAAAGAAAGAAAGAAAGAAAGAAAGAAAGAAAGGAAGGAAGGAAGGAAGGAAGGAAGGAAGGAAGGAAGGAAGGAAGGAAGGAAGGAAGGAAGGAAGGAAGGAAGGAAGGATGGAAGAGAAACTAAAGAAAATGTAAGTCAAGATAAAAATGTGAGTCATCCAACTGTCCCCTGTTACAAATCCCAGATTAACTTTTATGTATGTAAATAACTGTAAACTAAGTGTATTTGGAGAAATTGTGTAATGACTCATCCTCCATCTTTTCCTTCCCTGGAGAAGTCTGCAGTTTCTTGAACATGCATTATACTCTTTCAAATCACATCTCCCTGAATGTTTTGCACACACACACACACACACACACACACACACACACAATACACACACACACACACACACAGGATATACAAAATTATTTGCAGAAAGACAAAACAGCAAAAGCACTGTGCTGAGGCAAATAATATTATAAAATGTATGAAGGTCATTATACACAAGCTAGTTTTACCAGATTATAAAATTCATCTTGGAATGACAAAATCAAGGCTAGCAGGATATCTGTAGACCATATTTTATAATTTTTATTTCTATTGTATTTCAAAATGATGGTGAACGTTTTATGAATTCTTGATGATACACAAGAAGAGCATAGTTTGCCTTTAGAACATTCTCATTATAAATATTATGGCACAGGCACAATAATAAAAACATAACATGAATTATCATTATCATTTTCAAAGTAATTTAGGATGATAAAATACTAGCAATGGCACCATTATTGCCAGCAATTACTGTCACTTCCCTTCCCGAATTTCAGTGCTTTCCTTCAGTGCTTTCCTAGTTTTAGCTCTGAAAACTATAACTGGTGTGTACTCAGAGGGTTACACCAACCCAGCTCTTCCTGACCTCAGTCACTGGCCTTTACTCACCAATCTGAGTTAGTGGACTAATTAACCTGTCAGGTAAGTAGGTGATAAATGGGCAGTATGATATTGGTGAAAGTCAAGCTCTGTCTGCTTCTAATAGAACATTTTTGTCACCTTGGTGTGAGTGTATGTAATTGTTGATAATGTGAATTCTGGAATGGACTGATAATGCAGTTACTGGGTAAATGACTAATGGCATTCAGAGAGACATTAGAAGCCTATTTTGAATAAGAAATGAAGCCTGGAACATGAATAATATTTCACAAAAATGAAAATAACTCTTCATTTATTATAGCTTCAAGAATAAAAGATAAGAAGGCTGAGTTTTGACTTCCTAAAATTCAAATATATATTGAGTGATATTTTAATAAGTATACCTATAATAAGTATTATTTAATATTTAATAAGTATTCTTAATTAAAACTGACCTGCTGGAAAGTAAAACTTGGTTGGTTTTTATTTTATTTTGGTTGTTGGTATCTCTTGGCAATGGTCCTGGCTTGCTCCTGGCTTTGTGCTCAGGAATCAATCCTGGCAGAGCTCAGGAACATATAGGGTGCTAGGAATTAAACACAGCTTAGCCACATAAAAGGCAAGCCCCCAAACAGTTGTACTGTATCTGTAGTCCCTAGAAGTACAATTTGGAAGCTGTTTAGTTATACTTGTTTCCCTCTTTGAATCAGCAAAGCTACTAAGTTTATTGTTTATATAGTTTGTAGTTTCCTTAGGCATATTTTTTAATGTTTCTTTACTGCTCTTTGTATATTAAAGTATACCTGCTTGTTTAGTTAACTAGTTTATAGTTACAAGTTATAATGAGTGTTGATGAGTTTGAGTTGCTATCACTGAATAATGCACAGGCAAACTGACATATGTTTTCTGTATGGCACATATCTTAATCCAAATACATAGTTTAAAGGGCATAAAATTCAAGTTTTATGACAAGCTTTTGGGTAGTTATTCTTGAACAGATGCACCTTTTGGCATGCTTAAAACTTCTATCAAATTGATAACTAAATATTTCATCTAAACATGTAAGAATTGGTGGTAATTTATCATGGGAGCTCAAGATGACAAACAGCAGCCAATGGTTTACCACAGCAATGATAGTGTGGGAAACACTACAGGGAGTCTCACTCAACTGAATTTCTGCTTTTATTCTCTTGTTTGTCTCAACAGTAAAATTAAGATAATGAAATACTAGACAGCATACTTTAGCAAGGACATATAAGACAATTCCAACTAATGAAATGTCAACTCATGAATGTGCCCTCCCTTCTCAGAAATATATGAGAAGACAATTTATATATATTGGGCTAGATGTGGCCCCAAAACCAACCAATCAATAAAAAGTTTTTAAAAAATAAAATAAAAATATGTATTTATTTTTAATTTGGGGAGGCCACATCTGGCAGCACCCAGGGGTGACTCCTGGTTCTGCACTCAGAAATTACTTCTGGCAGGCTCAGGGGACCATATGGGATAGGATACCTGGGATCGAACCCAGATATGTCAGGGGTGGGCTGCGTGCAAGGCAAATGCCTTACTGCTATGCTATCACTAAGGCTCCATATTTTTTAATTAAATAAGTGAATCGCCATGAAATACACAGTTACAAAGTTATTCATGATTGAGTTTTAGTAATACTATGTCCAACACCAATCCCTTCACCAGTGCACTGGGTTTTGAAAAGAGATAAAGTGATATGTATGATACCCCTTCAGTAGCAATATTCCAATCCACAGTCTCTAAAAGGAAGAAAGACAGACAGACAGTCAGACAGACACACAGACAGCTTTTGATTTTTACCCAGGAAAAATCACAAACACATCATAGGGTCATTACAAGAGCAAGGCACTATCATTTTCCCATCAATCATCCTATAGAACAAGAAAACTAACCAGAACAGAAGCTCTTGTTTCTTTTGTGTGCTGGGTCCACTGTAAAATAAAATGTTAGTTTCTGTTTTACTTGTCGCCTATGAATATATGTCACAGGTAGAATATAGTTCCTGATTGTCATTATTCAATTAACCATAAGAAAAAGGAGTTTGAACCATCCACGTTTAAACAACCATTTGTCAGGTGTTCTTTTGTTTACTAACACCTTACTAATTAGCAGAAATTTAAAAATATTACATTTGTAGAAGTCTGGTTCTTAGTTGCAGACAACTGAAACTAATCTAATTGGTTTATTCATTATAAATTGTGTTAAGTGGAAGTCACAGAATAGGAAGTTGAGATGGTTTAAATTTGGACACTGCATTTCTAGGAGATAAACATGAAGGCTAACTTAACCATGGAAAATGCACTCTCATATAATAAAATCATTACAATGAATAAAAGCTCTACTATTGCCTCTATAATAGAAACCAGAAACTCCCCCTGGTGTCCCAATAACCCACCTTCTACAGCTGTTTCCTATTCTTTATTTCCTCATTCATGTATGAAACAAGTGCATCTTCTTAGCAGAACTTAAGTTTCACACCTGTAAACTAGCTAAAAGGATATTTGGGAAATGCAACCTTGTGAATTGTCATCCTCTATTGCTTAAGAAAGTTTCCCCAAAAAAAGAGCACGCAGATGAGTTGTGAGCGAACAAATACAAAAAAATCTGTAATAGATGGTGCGAACTTTAATTGGTTTTGACTTTATGAATTGGTGTTCCGAGGATTTTCCAAACATATGCCGGCTCAGCTAGAAGTAGACATGATTCATTAATGATTTCTGCTCCGATGCAAGAAGAGAATTTGAGTATGACTGCCACTTATTGATTAATCCCAGAAAAAAAAATGAAAAGAAATATCAGGAGCAAGACAATCTGGGTTTTTAAGATAACAAATTATAGTAAAATAAGATTTAGATGATATGAATTTCCCTTTTTTTTAAGTTATTTTGGGCCACATCCATTTGATACTCAGGGGTTACTCCTGGCTAAGCGCTCAAAAATTGCCCCTGGCTTGGGAGGACCATATGGGATGCCAGGGGATCAAACTGTGGTCCTTCCTTGGCTAGCGCTTGCAAGGGAGACACCTTACCTCTAGCACCACCTCTCGGCCCCAAATTTTCTGTAATATCTCAGTGTCCCAGAATCAGGACAAACTGGAGAAATAGAGATAATAGAGAGCAATGAAATGGAATTATGCCTCCAGAGAACAAAGACTGTCAAATTTACCCTCTGCCCACATTAAACTTATTTTGACATCTGTTCTTTTTAGTCACCAGTATATGGGCAGAAACCACCAGACCAATAAGCATTGATTTAATTTCGGCCAGTTATGTATTTAAAAAGGCAGATCTGATTTTGAAATCTTATAAGAATATCCCAGTAAGTGATTCTTGACTTCAAGATATATTAATTACAACAGGCTAAGACATGAAGTTCAAGGAACATAAAACTTCTCACTGTTACACTCTACACATGAAAAATCTGTGATCCAAAGGTAAATTATGACTTAGGCAGAGATACAGCTGCTTTGAGTATTTTCTGTTAATATTTATTTTCTTTTCCACCTAATCATGTGAATGATTTAACTATCTATTTTATTATGACATTTTGAAAAATACAATGACTTTGGATTCCATGGTCAAGAAGTTTACGATTAAATGGAGGAACATGCACATTAAGAATATATTGTGGGCCCGGAGAGATAGCTCAGCGGCGTTTGCCTTGCAAGCAGCCGATCTAGGACCAAAGGTGGTTGGTTCGAATCCCGGTGTCCCATATGGTCCCCCGTGCCTGCCAGGAGCTATTTCTGAGCAGACAGCCAGGAGTAACCCCTGAGCACCGCCGGGTGTGGCCCAAAAAAACAAAAAACAAAACAAAACAAGAATATATTGTTGGGGCCAGAGCAGTATTCCGAGATTTCTGATGAATAGAATTATTCTCCTGGAACCAAATAATATCCAGTTTTCTTTTCTTCATGAATATACTTCAAAATCTGTCATTCAGGGGCTGGAGAGGTGGCGCTAGAGGTAAGGCATCTGCCTTGCGAGCTCTAGCCTAGGATGAACCAAGATTCGATTCCCCGGCATCCCATATGGTCCCCCAAGCCAGGAGCGATTTATGAGCACATAGCCAGGAGGAACCCCTGAAAGTCAACAGGTGTGGCCCAAAAACAAAAAAAAAAAACATTTAAAAAATAAACAGAAAAGAATATATTGTCTACAGTGTCCAAAGAAATGGATCACAGTGAAATTAAGTAATTTATTGGCAGTGGATAGGTTTTAATTTCAATAAACGGTCACATTCCATTTGAAAAAGAAAAGCACGGGGCCGGGCGGTGGAGCTAAAGGTAAGGTGCCTGCCTTGCCTGCGCTAGCCTTGGACGGACCGCAGTTCGATCCCCCGGTGTCCCATATGGTCCCCCAAGCCAGGAGCAACTTCTGAGCACATAGCCAGGAGTAACCCCTGAGCGTTACCGGGTGTGGCCCAAAAACCAAAAAAAGAAAAAGAAAAAGAAAAAGAAAAGCATGCTTCAAAAAATTATTGAAAATGTCAAGTAATCAAAATTTTAATCAAGCACCAGGAACAGTGAACAAAATCACACGTAAGAACTTTCTTTCAAAGTTAGTCATTTCTTTTTTATGGAAATAGAAGAATATCCCTTTACAACTCGATGATATAATAATAATCCATTGAACATTCTATAAATTGGTATAGTCATATATTTTTTAAAAAAACTAATAATTTCCTTTGTCTTAGATGTCAGTTCACAATCTACAGTCACGCACAACATCTAAGAAAGGTGGCAACTTGTTTACAAGTTACTGAATCAAAATCAACTCTAGAAAGTTGAGATCATGAGGAACTTACATTCTTACATTTTATCAAATACAGTAAATTTTTTCCTCAGTACTATGATTTATAAGTATTCTTTAAACATAATCAAAAAGAGACCTAAAAAATTCAGCAGCAGTTATTTCTACTTGCACTAGAGTTGGTCACACTCTATAAGTCTTGGCATGGATTTATGGATTTGACTATTAATTCAGTGTTCCGTTTTCTTTATCCTTTTTCCTTTCTTTTCTTTTCCTCTGTTTTTGTTTTCTTCTCTTTTCATTCCCTCCTTTCCTCCTTCCTTCCTTCCTTCTTTCTTTCCTTCCTTCCTCCTCTCCCTCCCTCCTTCTGTTCTTTCTTTCCTCCCTATCTTTCCTCCTTTCTTTTCTTCTTGTCTTCCTTCCCTTCATTCCTTTCTTTCTTCCTTCCCTTCCTTCTTTCCCTTTCTTTCTTTTCCCTTCCTTTTCCTTCCCTCCATCTTTTCTTCCTTCCCTCTTTTCCTTCCTTCCTCCCTTCCTCCCTCTCTCCCTCCCTACCTCCCTCTCTTTTTTCCTTCCTTCCTTCCTTCCTTTCTTCCTCCCCCCCCCTCTGCCAAACCCAAGTGGTATAGTCCTGGATGTGCACTGGGTGGGTGGGCATATGGGAATATGTGGTACCAATGATCAAAATTAGGCCAGTCACATGCAAGGCAAGCGCCTTACCTACTATAAAAGATCTCTGCCCCCTGATTTGGAATTCTGAGTGGCTGTGCAGCAGTCATCTGGTGCTTTCTGGAGCAGTCATCAGGATGACAGTTTGGAGTCATTAGTGTCACATCCCATAGTACTGGAAGGCGGATGCATCGCTTCTCCTTCACACGTGCTAGAATGTGCTATAATCCTGGAGGAATCTTGCCAGTCTCTAAAAAAATTATTGTATTGTTTTTTAATTTAGTTTAATTTTACTTTTTGGGCTCACATCAGTGGTGCTCAGGAATTACAGTATACCATATGGAATACCCAGGATCAAACCCAGTTCATCCACATGCAAAGCAAGAGCTCTATCCACTGCACTATTGTTCCGGCCTCTGTTTTTAAAAGCTACCCATCACTCACTTATATAGAGAAGAATGCATGGCAAAATAAGTATCCCAATAAACAACTATACTGATAATCGACACTCATCTTTTTCATGATTTATTTTTAGGATTTGAAATGATTATTTTTAAAAATTAATGTTTTACTTTTAAAAATCTGAATTATACAGGAATTTGATATACATACATGAAAAATATCTGAATGACAGATTTTTTTCTGTTTTGTTTAGTTTTGGGGCCACACCTGTTGCCACACCTCTTGACTATTCGCTCAGAAATTGCTCCTGGCTTGGGGGGACCATATGGGATGCTGGAGGACCAAACTACGGTCAGTCCTAGGCTAGCACTTTCAAGGCAGACATCTTACCTCTAGCGCCACCACTCTGGCCCCTGAATGACAGATATTTAAGTATATTCAGGAAGAAAAGAAAACTGAATATTAGTTGGTTTCAGGAGAGTGACTCTATTCACCAAAACTCATTTATAAATATGTTTATATGTTGTACAAAAGTATGTATCAAGTCACTCTGCAAGATAGTTTAAAATTTGAAATTACCACAAAGAACATTAAAGCAGGAATGGACAAGTAAGATTGGGGTTGTCATTCAAAGGAATACTATACCAATGAGTTACCTTTCTGTGTATTTAAATAGATAAATTCTCTCAATGTATTGAGTAAAAGAGCAAGACTTAAAATACTATATGATCTATGATTCTACTTATATAAAAATTTAAAATCAAGAAAATTAGATATAAGTGTTCATGTGAAAGTGTCTATCAATAGCTTATAGATAAAGAAAATGTGGCATATATATGTATGTATGTATATATATATATATATATATATATATATATATATATATATATGTCAATTCAATACCCATTAGCCTTAAAAGGGAAATCTTGTCTCTTTCTGCAACCTTCATGAAATTTGAGGTAAGGAAAATAATTCTGACTGAGAAAGACAAATACTATATGATTTGACTTATACACTGAAGATAAAACATAAAACTAAAAGAAAAATAATATAGCTTTGAGGTTGCTAAAGGTAAGGGGAAAGAGAGAGAGAGAGAAAGAGAGAGAGAGAGAGAGAGAGAGAGAGAGAGAGAGAGAGAGAGAGAGAAATGGGTAAGGAGGTAAAAAGGCACAGAATTGCAATAATAGGATAAATAAGTCCCGGACATCTAGTGTATAGCATGGTGCTATATTGAATAATACTCTTTTGGATAGTTTCAAGAAAGTATATAAATTCTCATAAGAAAAAATGTATACATATTTAAGATGAAAATTAATAAAAATAATGTAGTTATTGAATAATAAATATAAAATAATAATGCCATACAACCTAAATTTACATAGTGTTATTCACCAGTTTTTTTGCAATAAAACTCAGAAAATACTTGTAAAAAATCAAAAACAAAATAATGTCTATAATCATGTCCAAAAGCAACTGGTTTCCTTTTAAATTTTTTGTCTTCAGTGTAAAATATCTTAAGTCAGTAAAAGGGCAAATCTTTTTCTCTACACTCATTCTAAAACCAAAGTATTAAGGAATCTGTTCTTATATATTTAAATGGCAGTCTTTTGACACTGTAGTTAGTATGTAAGATATGTAGATGTTCGTGGCATTTTCTTTTTAGCGAACAATTTCTGCTTATATTGACTATTTTTGTCTGGCACATTACTTCGAATCATTAGATTTATATGTTATAACCAGAGCAAGTTTTCTATAATGACCCTTCACTGGAAAAGCAATTTACCTTATTGAAAGAAAGTAGTGAGAATAAGTTATGCATGCAAACTCATGAAAAATAATAGGAGTTTCCACAAACTTATTATTTTTAGATAGAAAGCTGATTTTTTTTTTTTTAGAAAAAGTACATCATAGTTTCTTTCATGTCGCTATTATTTTAACTTGTTTTCGTTTTTGTTTGTTTAGGAGCCACACCTGATGGCGCTCAGGGGGTTACTCCTGGCTCTGGACTCAGAAATTGCTCCTGGCAGGCTTGGGGGGACATATGGTATGCTGGGAATTGAACCCGGGTCAGTCGTGGGTTGGCCGCATGCAAGGCTAACATTGGTGCTGTTGTACTATCTCTTTAGCCCCATGTTATAACCTTTTTTCGTTTGGTTTTGGTTTTTGGATTTGGGGCCACACCCGGTGACTCTCAGGGTTTCCTCCTGGCTATGCGCTCAGAATTTGCTCCTGGCTTGGGAGACCTTATGGGAAGCCGGGGGATAGAACTGTGGTCTGTAGCGTGGGCAAGGCAGAAGCCTTACCCCTTGTGCCACCGCTCTGGGCCCATACCTTAAAAAAAAAAAAAAAAGCAGTCGGTTTCTACTTTTACATTAGCTTTTCAGGCACAGACATCTTGCCACCAAACAAATCCCCAGAAACTACAAGCCAATTTGGATAAATATCATGTTTGACAGTATTAATGAATAAAGACTTGCCTGGCATTCAATGCCGTGATTCTTCTCAGAGAAATTTTATTCTTAAATCGATTAACTTTAAAAACAACATTTTTTTCTGATTATAATAATGTCCTGAATGCTAAAGATGGATAACTTCATTAATAGTGAAATGCATGTAAAATATTTTCTTTTAGCTTGTAAAAGTCAACATCTTTTCCTTCATTCTTGAAAATTCATATTCTTTCTATTCAAAGTCTTTCTTTTTCCTTTTCTTAATCCCTTCATTGTAGTAGAATTAATGTATAAAACATTATATATAATGAATATGTTAGTATGACGTTAAAAATGTACACTGGTAAAACATCACTATTAGCATTATGAGTTTCCACCCACAAAAATATCACACTTGTATTATTTTATTATTTTGTAATAAGAACACTGAATATATATCTACCCTATTAGTAAAATGATAATACCATGTTATTATATGTATTACACTACATAGTAGATTTCTAGGATTTCTATATAACTAAATCTTCATACTTGATGAGTTTGATTATTTTAGATACCTCTTAATAGACACATGTAATGTTTTTTCTTCTATGACTGCCATTTCATTCAACATCATGTCTATACACTAACCTCCACATTCATATATATGGAGATATGTTATATTTTATTTTAATTTTTGGGCCTCACCCAGTGGCCCAGGGGTTACTCCTAGATCTGCACTCAAAAGTCTCTCTTGGCAGCCCAGGAGACCATATGGGATACAGGAGATGGAACCAGGGTTTGCCCTGGGTTGACCCCTTGCAAGGAAAGTGCCCTACCACTGAGCTATCACTCCGTCCCCAGGATGTTATTTTTGTAAGTAATAAATAAAGAGTGGTATAAATATAAAACATGTTCTTTATCCATTTATCTGTCAACAGATATATGTTATAATGACTCTATAATCACCAAAAATTAGTGATTTACGGTTTTGCCAAAGAGGAGTGTGAGAATTTAGCAAAGGGAATCAAATAGAATTTGTAGACAGTGGTAGAAATCAAAGAAAAAAGTTCAGTTCTGCTTAAACCCTCCACATATGGCATATTCAAAAAAATACTTTATAGATGTCTTTTTCTGTAAATTATTAACCTTACATGAGCAGGAAGAACTATGCATAGGACAGTGCCAAACAGATTGTTAAGCATCTCATATAAGATCTGTCATCTAAGCATTTTTAATAAATGAGTAAATATAAAGACATAGAGAGGGAATACAAGCTAGCAAATACATTTTACAGTGGCAACAATCTTTATTTTTTGTTCTTAGTACTAGTTAACCTGCTCCAGATCTTTAGCATACAGATCTCTTTCCTATTATGAGTCACATGTAAACCAGAACCAATATACAATATTCTCTAGAGTTTTTTAAATATGGATTTTTAGAGTTAAAAACTGTTCTATTTATTTTGTATGATAGAACAAACTTCAATGCTTTGAGATCTTTGCTATCTGACACAAGTAAATTTTTCTTACAGCTTCTCCATTCATTACTAAGTTTCTGGATAACCGTGGTCAATAATCTTTTTTGAGAGGGGAGTGTCACACCCCACAGCTCTCAGGGGTTCCTCCTGGCTCTGTGTTCAACTATTACTTCTGGCAGGCACAGGGACCACATCTGTCCTGAATCTGCTGCGTGGAAGGCAAACGCCCTACTGCTGTGTTATTGCTCTGGCCCCATGTGGTCAACTATCTTAAGAAAAATTTTCTTTTTTTCCCCACTCTCTATTCTGCTTCCTTATCTGTCTATGACCATCAGAAGATAGATAATCTATCTGATTCATTCATTTGTTTTCAGTTCTTAGTTTCATTTGTAAACTGGAGGGAAATATATGGCATTTCCTCAAATACTATATGCTCCTTAAAGAAAATTAGCAGTCCATTATAAAAATATTTATGTAAATAATGATACAAAATTTAGACAAAAGTTTGAAATAAACGTTTGAAAATTTTACCAAAGCATTTAAATAAACTGATGCATATTTGGAAGGAAAAAAATTCCAAGAACATTTTTAATATAATATATTTTATATTTGTCCTTGTCTTAATTTGTATTAAGTTTACTATAGAAACATATATATGTATATATACCTGCTTATTAACTTTGCTAGCCTGTCTTTTGTACATACAAATTTATTTAATTACTTTGACTGTATTTTCTGATCCTCAAGAACTATCAAAAACCAAAAGATCACTAGATGGCAGCAGAACTCAATTCTTATGAAATTCACTTCATCCGGTGTCTTTTTTTCCCCAGAAGAATCACTTTCAAACATTTGAATGATAAAAGCAATGTATTAAAGTAATATTACTTTTAGGAGGAGATCAATGTACTTGCTATATATACTACAAGGCAAGATATTTTTTAACAATTGTTAGTATGTTAAATAATGCTGAGGTCTAACAAAATACAGAAGAACAAGTATGAATTTTGAAATCAAATAAGGCCTGAGTCTCCTCTTTTCTATTCACAAATCCTGCAAAACTTGGGATTATTCATAACAATGGTGTTATCATTGCTATATATGTTTATATTTCCATCTCGACTTCTATAAGTAGAAGTATGTATGGCTATGTACATAAATATCTCTAGTTTTTTAATGACCTGTAATTGTTAGCTTTTAAGTACTATTTTCATTCGAATGGCATTGTTTACATATTTGTTTGTTTGTTTGTTTTTGTGGATTATACATGGCAGTCCTTAGTTTTATTCGCTCCTAATTCTGTGCTCAAGAATCATTCATGGTGATGCCTGGAAACTCTGATTGGCCGTAGCAAGGTCAACCTCTTATCCTTAAATATTTACTTAAAATATTCTATTTTTAGTTTTTCAATGATGATTATGTTCAAACAATTATATTTTTATTTTTTATTTATTTATAATGCAGATAAATACTATTCACTCACTGTTAGCCTATATTGTCCTTATCTTTCAATGTTCAGAAATATAATAAATGATCGCAAAGTTAATGTTAGATAAATGTTTATTATCAGAATTTTAAAAGGACAATTCTTTATGTAAATGATGGTTCTACTTCTTGAATCCTATATCTTAGTTGTTAAAAAAGAATATGAGATAAGATGAAGAATCCGATTTAACTTGTATGCAGATTGTATGACTTGGTAAAGCAGATTAAGAGTAGTAAAAAAAAATTATCTTTGCAATATACCATATACTGTCTCAACTTGTTTATGGCAATTTACTATGACAAAAGCTGGAAGTTTTAAAGAGAATCCTTTTCTAATTCTTCCTCATTCAACAAATAAAATCACTAAATATACCTCCAAAAAGCCTCTTGAAACCATCTTTTGATTACTTACATTTCTAAAATGTAGTTAGAGTCTCGATTATCTCATGCATGTGGTTATTATAATATCTGAAATAATTTGTTTTTAATTAAGTACTGCTACATTAATCTACTTCACTTTGTAAAATATCTCAGCTAACTCTAATTAAAAAATAATTTTCTGGAATGATCAACGGTATAATTTCAGGTTTCCTAATTCACAAGAAGTGACCCACATCCATACAACTGAAAGGAATAAATTGAAATGTGTTCAATATTACATTTGATTTGAATGCTTGGAAGACTAAGAATATGCTGCTATTTATCTTACTTAGGTTTGATTTAAGTAATTAAAACAACTTTGAAAAGAATATGAAATAAGGCCAGAGAAACAGCACAGCAAGTAGTGTTTCCATAGCACCAAGCCGACCCAGGTTTGATCCCCAGCATCTCATAATGCCCCCATACCATCCTGGAATAATTTCTGATAGAAGGGCCAGATGTAACTCCTGAATGCCACCAAGTTGGCCCAACCTCCATTGCCTCACAAAAAAATATTTTAAAAACTGAGTATTTCATAGTTGAAAATTTAGGAGAAAGTTGACAAATTCTCAGATGACAAAGGGTAAAAAACAACTACTGTTATATTTAAATAAAAAATTTAAGTGAAAAAAATTAAACCATTGGGGGCATTGGTGGTGGGAAGGTTGCACAGGTGAAAGGGTATGTGTGTGTGTGTATGTGTGTGTGTGTGTGTGTGTGTGTGTGTGTGTGTGTGTTTTATAACTGATACCCAAAAAGAAACATGTCTGTAATCATGATGCTCAAATAAAGATATTATTAAAAAAATAAAAAATAAAGATGAGAAAAAATGCCCCCCAAATAAACCATTAATAGAGCAAATAAAACCCAAAAATGACAGTCATGTCATTTTTTTAAGTGCTTCCTCTGTGTTTTAGATAGACAGTTATTAAATAGTGTGGATTTAGCAGAACCCAATGTCAGAGCAGGAATTACACTAAAATTAAACAGGCAAGTGAAATCTTATTCCAGGTTTATTCTGAAAAGTAGAGGGCTACGCTGCATTCCAGTGAAAAGACAACATTGGAGAATTGCTCAAATGTGAGACTGGAAAGAGGAAATCGCAGATTGTCAGCGTTTTTGAATTGGCCTTATTCAAAACAGTAAGCTTTCTCACATCTCCATGGCTGGTTTCATACAACTTGGGTAGTTACGCGCTTGTTGGCATTGACTTCCTTGATAATATCACCTTTCAGAGAAACTATTCTTAAAGGAAGAAAGTCTTGTGATGGGGAAGGATTGGGCAACACTGGGGTTACTTGCTTCTAACTTTGTGCTTAGGGTCACATCTGGAGATGCTAAAGATTAAATTACATGTGCCAGGCAGGTGCTTTTTGTATTGTACTCTCTCCTCAACCCAGAAAGATATTTTTAAATGTTAAATTAAAATTTTTTTCCTGAATAAGTTTTTTTATCTCGAGGGCATTTAAAGGGATTTAAAATGAAAAGTGCAGCTCAGGACATGAAGCTCATCACATAGAGTGATGAGTGCAGTTGCAGAGATGACTACACTGAAAATTATCATAACAATGTGAATGAATGAGGGAAGTAGAAAGCCTGTCTCGAGTACAGGTGTAGGGGGGTGGGGAGTACAGGTGTAGGGGGTGGGGAGGAGGGAGATCTGGGAAATTGGTGGTGGGAATGTTGCACCGGTGAAGGGGGGTGTTCTTTACATGACTGTAATCATACAACTATAATTATGTTTGTAATCACAGTGTTTAAATAAAGATAAAATAAATAAATAAATAAATAAATAGCAAGAAAAAAAAAGAAAAAAACTGTAAAAGAAAGAGGTCTAAAGTGAAGTCAGAAAAAAATGTGTCATACATGTAACCAATATGAGAACAACCTTAAAACCTTCACAACCTATGATAATAAAATTAATTCCTTATATGATGGCAGATCAAAGAAGGAAATACCACCTTGGGGAATTAGATCATTTGAATGCAGAATTTGGTAGGCATCTCATACCAGTAAGAATGGCATATAGTAAAGAGTGAAAATAGTCAATATTGGAATGTGGTATAAATGAAATTCTCTTTAATCTTGATGGGAAGGTCACTTGATTCAAACTCTGTAGAAAAAAGTATGTATAATTCTCAAAAACTTAAGACTAGAGCTTCCATGTTGTCCCAGTGATTCCATGTCATAGAAACAACTCCAAGAACACAAATACATAAACTCAAAAATGTTTATCTTAACTACCTTCAGCGCAACACTAAGTACAGTAGTCAAGATATAAAACCACCAGAATAGTTCAAAGAAAAATGAATAAGTAAAGAAGTTTCATTACATGAAACATTACAATTATAAAAATATGAAATAATTTAACTTGCATGTTAAATGACAACTCAGAGAGAAATGAATAAATACTGGATTATCTCACTCATGTGTGGTTATATGGAGAAACAAGAAATAAAACAAGGGTATAGACTACATTTATTGATGAAAAAACTTTGACTTCGAAGGACTGAGATTATCAAGTAATTATGAGTAGGTGATTAGAAGTGATGCAGGTCAGTGAAGGGGAATCTTGGACACAGTGCTATTGGTCACGGTGCTATTAACTATATATCAAAATCAGAAAATTATAAATAGCTATTTGTTACTTAAATTACAATAAAATTTTGGTGTGATAAAAACGCACAGAAGAATACTTGTCAGTGGGGCCGGGTAGGTGGCGCTGGAGGTAAGGTGTCTGCCTTGCAAGCGCTAGCCAAGGAAGGACCGCGGTTCGATCCCCCGGCATCCCATATGGTCCCCCCAAGCCAGGGGCGATTTCTGAGCACATAGCCAGGAGTAACCCCTGAGCGTCAAACGGGTGTGGCCCAAAAACCAAAAAAAAAAAAAAAAAAAAAAAAAAAAAAAAGAATACTTGTCAGTCCTCAGAGAAGATGAAATCTTGTCTTTTATAACAATGTAGATGACGTTAGAGCAGACCATGATAAGCAAAATAAACATAAGAAAGACTGAATGATGTCACTTAGTGGAAACTAGAGAAATAAAACAAAGAAATAGATATGCTAAATGCAAAGAAATCCTTGATCTTTGAGGTATGAACTGAGCTTTCTAAAGAAAGGAGAATGAAAAGTGGATGCGGAGGAGTGGGGATATAGAGCGTTGGGCAGATAGTTAGAACGTATAGATCCTGGGTGTTTCATACTAAGATATGCTTTGAAACATTTTGAAATTTTACTATGCACCTAAATCATCAAGTTTCCAAAGTTACTTGTCAGTATGAACAATGAATGTCTTAACTATTCTCCACCCCTTCATTTTTCTGGAATTTTATTTAGAGGCCAAACCAACTGGTACTTAGGGGCTACTTCTGTCACTGTTTTCAGGATCATTTCCGTTGGTGTTGCAAATCAAACCAGGGCTGATTACCATGCCAAGCAAGTGCCTTAACTCCTTTACTTCCACCTGGACCCAATCTGCCCTGAAAACTCTATCCAGGCTATTCTGGGTAGACATTCCTCTGAGGTGTCTGCTGTTTCTCTTTGGAAGTGAATTTTTTATTAAATTATATAAGTCTTCTTATGAATAAATTCTTTTATCAGTCCTCCAGTCATGGCCCTCAAGGCCTGAAACCCTTCATACTGTCATTTTAAATAGTTCACTAAACTTTGGGTTGCTATCTATAAAAGGGAAATATCACATAGCTCTTTACAAATCATAGGCCCTTCACAAATCAATATAAGATGACACAGGGGTACACATTAGTTTATAATGATGCATTCCTGAAAACTAGGTTACTATAATTTTTAAACTTAGAGAACTTTGCTATTAAACATTCAAATCCTAAAAATGTGAATGTGATCATATAGCCAAGGTAAATCAACGCAGTATTTTTTCTAGCCATAACAGATCACTTTTTTTCCTTGTGCTTCAAAAACAAATAATGATATGATTAAATGAAAAAGATAGGCATTTTTAAATGAAAATCTGCAAATATAGAGCATCATTGTGATAGAATTAATTTTGTAATATTTTCCCACTGTCACTTTCAGTTCACAGTTTACATATTTAAGTTACATGTAATTTGAATTCTGTCAGATTCCCAGCTGGGTGAGATTTTAGGCCCAGTGTAAATATGAATGACATTCTTTGGCATTTACAACTGGAAGTTTCAATCTAGTTTCATTATCTCATATGAATTAATGTTTTCTTTTCAGTAGTCTATCAGCCTAACATTTACAGAATACAGGCTTTCATTTGCATTTGAGTTTCTCTATAATACCCACGAACTCTTATTCTCAATTCACCTGGTAAACTATTATAGACCCGATGTATATATTTCACTGTTGATAATTGCTAAAGCAAACTTCAGAAGCAGATTTATACAATACTTTTTTGCAGGGAGTAAGCCTGTATTGGGTCTACATGAGATGCTTCTTGCCCCGCCCTCTCCCCCCCACCCCATGCTAGGGATTACCTCGCTCAACCCAGCAGAGATCTTCAGACACTAGAATTCACCAGGGCTATACCCAGAAATTGTGGGAGGTAGTGGGCATGTGTTACTGGGGATCAAACAAGGATCGGCACATTAGCCTTAACCACTGTAAAGGTTTTCTGGCCCCAGATGTTGATTAAGTTTTATAAGAAAACTATTAGTAATTTCAATTTTGATGAATGAACCTAAGAATTTGTTTAACTTTTTCTATCACTTGTAAGTAGTAAGAAAAAGAGAGAATGCAATGTATTCTCTCATTTAATTCATAATAACTATGAATCATTTACTAGATGAAATCTTTGAGCTAAACCACCGATTGAAGAACTTCATATGTTTGCCTATTGATAACATTTGCCTGTTGAATATTATTTCTACAGAGTCCTTTGAAATAGACGTTATGAAACAGACATTATGAGGCCTGAGAAAACTCAAATAGGCAGGAATATAAATTACAAATTTTAAATATAGAGGTGTGTGAATCCCAAATATATTTTACTTCCAGGCTCTACTGTAGCAGCATCTTTTTCACTTGGCAGGAATTTTTTTTGGAAAGAAGTCATTGTAATGACTGTCTGGCACTCTCTCCTCGGATCGCTCCAAATTCCCCAGCTGGGACCATTTAATTCCCACCTGCGAATTCCATCCTTTCTCAGCTGCTGGGAGCCTCTTTTTTAAAAAGCTCCAGGAAAACAGCTCCTGGTTTCGAATTTCATTTTGTTAATCCTATTGGGTTGTTATACTTTAGTATCTCTCAGGAAAGTTTATTGCTGAATTTAATTTTCTTTCCCTCGATTGCATTAATTGGTACCTGAATCCTAATTTTTAAACAATAATTCTTAGTTTATAGTCCTGTTTTCCTCTGTACTATTTATATATTTATTTTTTCTTTTTGCATCTTAAGATACCTGTTAATTTTTTCACACCTTTATAATTGCATAATAAAAATTCAATGTTAATTGTTAGAATATCTATATATAATATTCCATTCTACTAATTCTCAATATTTTAACACATTATATAATATATATATATATATATATATATATATATGACTTCTGTCTCTAAAATCAGAAATCATTACTGGTACTGTCAGGGATAAAATTTGGATTGACTGTGCTCAAGGCAAGTCACTTACCTACAATAATAGCTATCTAATAAATGCCATATTATTTATTTAAATATAATAGATTTTATAAATTAATAATGTATAATTTTATGATTTATATATTTATATTTAAATACTCATATTTAAATATAATACATAAAATATTTGATTTTATAAATCTATCTTGAACCATTTGGGCTTAGAATTTTATTTAAATAAACTATTTTTAATAGAGCTTAGACC
Organism: Suncus etruscus; assembly: GCF_024139225.1. NCBI lineage: Eukaryota > Metazoa > Chordata > Mammalia > Eulipotyphla > Soricidae > Suncus > Suncus etruscus. The sequence goes on from NC_064858.1 coordinate 104,178,265, forward strand.
CAATATGACCTGGACAGCCATGGGTCTCTCTAGGTGATTCAGAATTTGGAAGTAACCAAATCCACATCTGGAGGTGCATGGCGAAGCTTGTGGGACCAAGAATGGAATTCAGAGTCTTCTGCATACTATGCCTTAGCTTTACCATTTGAAGTATTTCCCTGACCCTATTATCATTTTATTATCTAAATATTGTCTAGATTTATTTAAATATTATTTAAATTTTATTATCTAAATGTAGTCTAATATTTCATAATCATTAAAAATTACGTTTAACATGCATACTAAAAATGAATAGATTTGATTATTGAGTTTCTGCACAATTTTTTAGTCCTGTAGTGAGTAGTAGAGGACGGAGGGGAGTGGTCTTGTATCCAGAAGTTGGGAAGTACATCTTCCTCTACTTTCAAAATATTCACCAACAAAGGTTGAGCTCCTAGCTGCAAGCACTAGGTATTTCTCATTCTTCAGAGATTTGACTCTATTATCAGAGAGTCACTTTTCAGTACTCTAATAATTACAGCCAAGTAATGTATTATGAGCAATTTTAAGTTAAAGTTTCCTATAATAAGGTATTATTGCATTAAAAATATGATTAAATTACTTGGTTCATGTTTCATTATGTATATTCATTTCAAATCCTCTCTTATTACCTGACTTTTTTTTATTAAAATACAATTGAGAAGGCATATTGGGAAATAATTACCTACATTGATTTATCAATCCACTTTATATTAAAAATTGTCATTAAATTTTACCAAAAATGAATAATTTCATTCATATTTCCTATCAGCATAAATATTTACAAAAGTATGTTAGGTTTGCTACTATATTTTAAATGCCTTTATTTTTAATATTATAATCTATATATATTCATTTTATTATATACATTTTATTTAATATAAGCCCTATGAAAAAATAAAAATTCATTTCCCTTCAATTTAGATATTTTACTCATATTTTATATAGTCAATATCCTCCTGCTTTTAGCTTTACAAATATAACAAAAAGGTCTTTAAAAACAATTAGAAAATTATAAAAATAAAAAAGAATTACCTACAAGGAAAAGAAGGTTTTGGGAAATCAACAACTAAATGTTTCTAGTATATTTTGGTTTTGTTTTTATTATAATATTTTATTTATTGATTTATTTGGGGGTCATATAAGGAGGTTGTCACGCAGTGCTCAGGAGGTCCGGGACTCCACCATAATTCTTAGCTAATCTAGCACTGGTTCTATACAACGGCCTAAAATTTAGGACTAGACAATGAGGCTGCAATATGGCTTGGGACCTACACTGCTGAAAATATCTGCCTGGCCCTGGGACAGTGGCCAGGGAAACCCTGGTGGTTTGGAGGCCTTCGAGGTCATACCTTGTAGTAGTAGGGCTAACTATGGCAATGCTTAAGGAATAATGTGGTATCATTGAAACCAGACGCTTGAGGATTTAGGCTTCTGCCCTAATAATCGATCTATCTTCTGACCATTCATGCTGTCATATTTTAATTACAAGTAATTCTGCTTGTAGTAGGAGGGTTGGATTGAAAACAGTGCTGGCACGGATCAACGTGAGATTTTTCACTTACCACACTTGTAGAGAATCACAATATTATTTTATTGGGAGAAGTGCATATTACAATGAGATAAAAATGTCCATAGACAGTAAGAGTCACAGAAGGATAAGAACAGAGAGCTCTTGGCAAAGATTTTTCATAGGGAAGGTATAAAATTCCTCTCTGGTTTTTGCCAAACCTGGCTTCACAACCATAAATCTAGAGTTAACAGTTGCATCAAATTGGTTTAATGAGTTTTCTATATGTAGTTTCATTTCAAAGAGATGTTATTTGCATTAGATTTTAGCTTATGGAGGTCCTCTTAGTACTCACAGACTTTTAAAAAGAAACTCCTTGCTTTTTACAATCAACAAATGATTAGTGTTTTTGTTTGTTTGTTTGTTTTTTAGTTTAGGTGCCAGACCCAGCAGTGCTCAAGGGTTATTCCTGTTTCTATGCTTTGAAATCACTCCTGGCAGGTTTTGGAGACTATATGAAATGCCCAAGATAGAACCCTGATCGGCCATTTACCAGGCCTATCCAATGTGCTATCACTCTGGCCCAAACAAGTAATTACTTTTAAATCTATTCATTTCTCTCCTGCCCTACTAACAGTATATGCAACATAATCAAATACGGTTTTCACATATATACATGTAATTAGCAAATCAAGGAAACAATGGAACCAATAGTAAGCAAAGTACAATAATGAAACCATAAATTTTGTAACATATCTCTCATGTATCATGAGAGTTTAAAAGAAAAGTACTCTTTGAGCAGGTTAAACACTGGAAGTTTAGTTGTATATGTTATCAAACTTTCAAGGACATGTGAATCAATTTTAAATATAAAGCAAAAATCATTTTCTCTTGATTACTGTAACAAAATGTGTGATCAGAGTCAAAATTAAACTGAGAATTTTGCTTCTATTCTTGCTATCACATAGATTTATTTTCTCAATGTGCAAAAAGTTTGATTATTTAATTGCCATAAAATTTTACTCAATTTAAGTAAAAGTGACACATTAGAATTACCATTTCTTTCCCAAAATACATGATAAAATCACATGCTACAAAGGTCTGTGATATTACGTAGCCTTATGCTTCCTTAAATAGACATAACATCAGAAGTACTTTGTTGGGCGATAACTTTTTTATTAAGTTTCTGTACCAGAGACTGACTCATCAGATCTATGATATGGGATAAAATTTTTAAGGAAGAGTCTCAGGTGATATGATGGTGGGTCACTATTGTGAAACATGGATTCTGCAAAAAATAAAAGGACTAGATGTGAAGCGAGTAGCTCTGTTAGTATTACAGTTTTTCTAATAGTTAAGATAATAGTTAAGTCCACATGCTTAATTTATTTATTTGGAGGCTGTTGTTTGATTTTGGGTCACACCTTGGGGATTACTCATTGTAGTGTACCTATCTGAGATCCTGGATCTAGGTGTAGCTACCTGAGACCCACCCATTTCTGGGAGGGGTCTTGGGAACTGAATATTAGGTGTAACCTTACCTGCAAGACCCCGCCCATTCCTGGGAGGGGTCTTGGAAAAGGTAGATAAACCTTGGAGCTAGGGAATTCGGGCCCCTTTTTCGCCCTGCTGAGCTCTCTGGCTTCTGGGTCTCTGCCTCTTTTGGTCTTGGACCAGGATGGAGGCCAAAGGGAAGATGGCTGAAAGGAATTAAGATGCAGGGTAACCTAGAATGGCTGAATGCTTGAAAGGTTATGAGATAGGCCACACACATGTGGTGAATAGGCATGAATAAAGCTGATGGTTCCTGATGCCTGCCTGTGAGTGAGTCTTGATTACCCCGATCACCTGGGCCTGGGACCTGCCGGCTGGATGGGGTTGCGGAGCCACGTGGCCTGGGAAGGCAGAGAGAAATCCATCGCCATCCAGCTCCATCGTTATTTATTTAATTCAACAACTCATGACTCTGGAATCTAAAATCATTCTTGGTGGGGTTGGGAGGCAAAATGTGATGCTAGAGACTGAATTCAGGTTTGCCACATGCAGGGCAAGTTCAGTACCCACTGTACTATTACTTTGATCTAATTGTTTTGTGCTTTTGGGGGGGCACAAGATGGCCAGGGGTTACTTTTGGCTCTGCGCTCAGGAATTATGCCTGGCAGACTCAGGGGATGTATAGGATGTGGAGGATCAAATCCATGTCAGCCTTGAGCAAGAAAAACGCTATTGTTCCATCCAACGTCCAGAATATTTTTAGGTACAAATAATAATAGGCAGATGGTCCAGGAGATTAAAAAAGTCTTTATGGCTAAAACTTAGAATAAATCTAAACCAGGTTCAATCTCTGGAACAACAAGTTCTCTGTAGCTTCCAGGATGTAACCCTGGTTGATAGTGGCATGTCAGGGCCCAAGCAGCACCATATCTATGCAAGACTAATATTGAACGCTTCATCTAGTTAGCTAAACAACATAAGAGATGGTACCCAGATTCCTTACTCTATCTAGGAGGCCCCCCTCCTAAATATACTAAACATGTTGTGTATTTTAATACTTTATGTGTTTGCATTAGAACTCTGAAGCCAATTTTCTTAGATGTCAACAAATGTCTTGATGAAATACAGTATATACTCAATTGAGTTGAAGACTGATTATGATTTTATGAAGAATGCTCAGTACAGGATAGTTATTGACAATCTTCCATATCAATTTGTTATTCATTTTTCATAAAGATAATTTTGAGGCTAAAACTTAGATGCATATTTTTCTATAATTTTATGACATTATTTATCAGTTTTATCTTTTAGATATAATAGCTGTGTTTTATGATAATAATTTTGTGTCAGTCACTGAGGTAGGTGTTTATTATACATTTATTCTTAATGTCATTATGTACTGTTATTAAGCACTGTTATTTTCATATTTTAGTGGCAAAGTAGTATTCAAATATAGTTTGTGGTATTAAATAGCTGAAGGTTTGTTTAGTAGCAAATGAATATTATTTTATAATGCATTTTCTTTTCATTTGCAGATTAGTGGTACCTAGAGGAAACTACAATGTCATTGCATATAAGAGAAGAAATTGTTCCCCGAAGAAAAAAAGGAATGAATATAAAGCAATAAAGTATAAAGTCCTGAGAAGGACAAAGGAAATTATTGGGCATGGCTGATAGAAAATGTGAATTTTTGCAGTTTCAATAAATTTTTAGAATGTTTTCCAGACTATCATATAAATTCAAGGTAGCTACAATTCCATTTCACTTCATTTTTAACTTTGCAACTTGGAGACTTTTAACTTTAATTTTTAACTGTGAGACTTCAGGAGGCACATTTGTTATTTTCCAATTTATTGAAAGGTGTCCAATAAGCTGTTATTTAAAATATAATTCTGAGGACCACAGCAATAGCACAGCAGTAGGGAGTTTGCCTTGCACACGGCCAACCCTAGACAGACCTGGATTCAATTCCCCACATTTCATATGGTCCCCCAAGCCTTCCAGGAGCAATTTCTGAGCTCAGAGCCAGGAGTAACCCCCTGAGCTCTGCCAGATGTGGCCCCAAAACAAAATAAAAATATAAAATAAAATATGAATTGGGAACGAGAGTGATAGCACAGCAGTAGGGATTTTGTTTTACACACAACAACCCAGATTCAATCCCCTGAATCCCATATGATCCCTGAGCCTGGCAGGAGTGATTTCTAAGTGCAGAGCCAGGAGCAACCTCTGAGTGCAGCTGGTGTGGCCCAAATAAATGAATAATATATAATTATTTGTATATGTGTGCAATATAAGAGTTACCAACAAAACATAGATTATTCAATGTGATTAAAATGTGGTTTACATGTGGACAATAATTTTTAAATGCTTTGATCTTTATTATATATTTTAAGTTTGAAAATTTAGAAGGAATTAGCAGGACTATAGAAAAATGTTCAAGTTTTTCCTTTAATTATTCTTATATAAGACCCTGAAAGAAATTTTTTTAAACTTTGTGCTATATTTAATATTTTTTTTACCATATTTCAGTATCATTTAAACATGCCTCAAGTCCCCTTAAGTAAGTATCCATATAAATGTTCCAACTTAAATAGTTATTCAGGTACGGTGCCCTTGGAAATAAATTTTAAGTAATGTTTCAGAGACAGGAGATTAAACCCTAAAGAAACCATCATTTCACCTCTTTGAGGGTGGAGGCCTTATCCAGGGATGACTAACAGGCAATAAAATTACTCTCATATAACTGAGAGACTGAGCACCCCATAGGAGCAAGATGCCCTCATTTCTTAACAAATCCCTAGCAAGAACTCTTACTTGTGCATGAATAAAAATCTTAGACAACAAGGGAAAATGCTATGTAATTAGATACTAAAAACCACTTGTGGCACTCTCTCTTGGAGATGCCAACGTCCCAATATTGATTGTGTATGTATTCCCTATTAATACTAAAACTGCATGTTACTTTATTGTTCTCCTATTCTCTCTGTAGAAGATTGTGTACTATCCTTATATCATCCTATACTAGAGCTATTTTCCAGTGCCAGAGAGACAGTTCAGGAGTTGAGCACCTGCTTTACATGGAAACCTAGGGTCAATGCCAAGAACTGCAAGAACACTCAAAGAACTGTCTCCTCTGTGCAGAATGTGGATACTCAAAACAAATAAGACCTTTCTTCCACGTACTATTTGTCTTTCATTTTTATTATATATTTTAATACAAGGACCTAGGCCCTGAATGTAGGTGAAGACTATTGGGTTTGGTTTTGTTGTTGTTGGTGTTGTTGGTGGTGATATGTGTGTGTTTGTGTGTGTGAGAGTGAGAGTGAAATGTCAGAGGGAGAGAGAGAGATGCAGAATAGTCTCACTCATCTATGGGTCTTAAGAAAAATAAAAGTCATTTTTGCAACAATTTTCAGAGACAATGAGAGGAGGGCTGGAACACCAGCTCACTTCATGAAGCTCACCACAAAGAGTGGTGAGTGCGGCTATAGAAATAACTACACAGAGAACTACCATAATCATGTGAATGAATGAGGGAACTGAAAAGACTGTCTGGAGTACAGGTGGGGTGGGGTGGGATGAAGGGAGATTTGGGACATTGGTGGTGGAAATGTTGCACTGGTGAAGGGGTTGTTCTTTACATGACTAAAATCTAATCACAATCATTTATGTAATCAAGATGTTTAAATAAAGGGAAAAAAGAATAAAAAGAGTGAGAGTGTGATGTGTGTGTGTGTGTGTGTTTTTAAAGTTTAAGTTTAAATTAATCTAAGAACTGCAGATCACCAAAAGTGTTTGTAGCTGGGATTAATTCTTAGACCAAGAACATCAAGTGACTCTCAGGAGCTTCTTAGCATTATCATTAGTGAGAATGACAGGCAGGATTTTAGTATTCATATCAGGCACAGTATGTGCAAACTTTTCAGTACCAACCTCCCTAGGCAAACATCCCACTGGTGGAAAAACATTTATATATCAAGTGATATTTTTCAGAGAGAACTACAGTATAAATATGAGCACTATTTTAAGCAGTCCTGAGTCTATGCTTTTAGGTTGTACTACCAACGACACATCTTAGGTCTTCAAATATAGCTAAGTGCCACAGTCTTGGGGAAGCAAAGTACAACACATAGAGTTGTATTATTAAATGGCATTTAAAACAGAAATGTACTTTCTGGCCTATGTATTTTTGTCTCCAGATGAACCAACTTTCTTAAGTATATTTGGATTAATAAATCTTAAATCATATAGAGGAGAAAAATAGCATACATTTTAAATGTTTATATTGAAGTATCCTTGATGTCACCACTAAAATATCTGTTATATATAATAATTTAGTGACTAATATTATTTCATATAATTTTAAATATAGTGATTTTATCATCTTTCATTTTTAATTCACTTAGGAAATAGGAAGAAATTTTGAAAAACTACTCCAAACCTTATATTAAATTAAGGATTGAGGATAAAGTGGGGATATAAGGGTCAAATGAAAAAGGATCTGAAACCACTAGAAGCTAGTAAACACAGTGGAAAATTCTGGGACTCAACTTTACTCATACGAGAACATAGAGCAAACAGAATTTAATAGAAGTCTTCTTGAAAAATACTTAAGTAGTCTTGTCTAAAATTGTCAACCCAGGTTTATCCTCCCCCAGAACTGTTGTTTTATATCTATTCTAACATTTTTCTTCATTATTGGTATATAAAGAGAATGAATAATGCAGTGTTTTGAGGAAAAATAATGGATATAAGGAAATGATACTTAAATTTTTATATAAATATATATAAACTCAGCATTTCAGAGCTAATAGTGAAAAGAAGACTGGGAAAGGTAAATATAAGCAAAAAAAAAAGGGAGGGATATCCTAAAACTAGTAAGACTATGACTTCTGTCTCCCTTTAAAGTATTCATGGATATAGAAAGAAAAATTGCAGTGTCTCTTAGAAATTTTAACTAATAATGGTCTATCCTAACTGAAATAATTTTTATAAATCAAACCATGTAATAATCTTCTTTTTACATAGGAGGCACATCCAATAATGCTCAGCTGCCTTTTTAACATTAATTAGGGATTGTGTCCTTAGTGTGCATCTGATTAAAAAAATAATTGATTTTGATGCCATTTGTAAAAGTAACATGAATGGAGACAGCTTATAATGGAGTCAGCATAGCCGTTAGAGAGAAACTGCTTTCTTGTTTTGTCTGAACTGGGCCAGGCTTTTGGACTGGTTTAAAGAACAGTTATTTTAAGAAACCATTAAGCAAATAATTGTTTGAAAAGACACTGTGATTATAATGACTAATTTGTGTACTTTTTTATTTTTCCAAAGAATAGAACCATAATCAATGATGTATAACCCAGAATAATTTAACCTTGCAAGTAGCAAATAGCTTCTTGTTTTTTTGTTTTGTTTCTTTTTTTTTTACCACTTACCTCATCCTCTTGTTCCTTTCTATAAAATAATCTTGACTTATTTGTTTCTCTTCAGGACATTGAGTTCCTAACCAATTATGTGTTATCTGAGTTACAATTGTTTGATCCCAAATAAATTCTGTATTAGCTCTCCTCTCAGTCTTATTTTAGGTAGACAAACCCAAAGCCAAATTTAACATCTGGGTTATTGATATTTGCAGGAAAGGAGAATTCTTTAAATATGAGGCATGGTGTCTGCTCTAACAATGGTAAATATATAAAAAAAGATCTTAGAAATTGACCAATTTCAGAAATAAAAATAATAGCATGTTCTTTTTGAGTATATGTACTTTCCGCTGTATCATGTATTTTTGCCTCATAAGATTTAAATTTTTAATATACTGTGATACTGCTTAATAACCACTGATCCATGCCACTTGTTAACTTTATGTAAAAGCTGTAACATTGCATTTAATAGAACAATGAGCTTTTTAGGTTCAGAAACATAAACTGACTTCAAACAAGAAATTTACAAATAATCTTAGAATTTAGACCTAAGATACAAAGCAACCTTATAAGATGCTAGAAGAGATAGAAATATTCATAAATTAACAGTAGTAATGAAAATAAAACTGAAAGGAACATTCTTGCTTATAGGGAAAAAAACCAAAGTTAAAAATATCCTTAAAGGGACTGGAGCAATAGCACAGTTGATAGGGTATTTGCCTTGCACACGGCTGACCCATGTTTGATCCCTGATGTCTCATATGGTCCTCCTTTTCTGCCAGGATTAAATTCTGAGTGCTGCCAGATGTGGCCCAAAACAAAACAGAAATCTTTAAAACACATATATGAGACCTGAAAACATCTATGAACACTTGTCTGTCACATTGATGGGTATTTAGTATTCTATCTTTAATAATAAAGTGATTACTAAAATGAGGTTATTTTCCAGTTAAATAAAATTGCAGATAGATTTAGATTTATCTCAGGATCTTCCCAAAATGTATTTATGAAAACAATGAATTATTGAATTAGTGTTCATCAGAGTAATACTTTTGACTTGGACTTAATCGTTGACTATTGACTCATAAATGTTCACTTCAAAACCCTGACTTTGCAGTACTTAACATCTCAAGTATTGAGTTGTCTCAGGTCTGGTCTCTCAAGGATGTATGTACTTAAATACTGAACTGAGAATTTTGAGGGAAGAGTTTGTGGATGAATGACAACTTGAGCATTCCTTCCTACTAAAAGCATGGATTTCCTCTACCCTTTTGAATTGTTCTCCTGAACTCAGGATAAATGCATCTGTGATGAATTTATTCCCATTTTTCATAGGGTGAATGGAATGGAAGTTGTACAAACAAGATCTACTTAGCTCATGAAAAACAAAAACTTTCAGTGAGTTCTTTGTCCTGTTTTACTATAGTTTAGTAGGAAAGCTATAGAAATTCAAAATTTTAAATTTTCTCTAGGTACCATGTAATAACTGGACCATCATCTACATAAATTAAATATCTTTTTTTAATTTTTTACCATTATCTTGTATTAAATATTTTTGGAGAAGAAAACAGTTCCAAAGGAGTTGAGGAGTTTTACCTCCAATTTCCCCAACATTATTATAGTACATATTGGTTTAAACTCAATATTGTCTCTAGAGTAAAATATGACCTTGAGTCAAACCTTTGAAAACAGTTTTTGTTCATTTCTATAACACTGCTAAGACCTTCATTGAAGCACTGAACTGTCAGCTCTGTACCACTGAGCCCTAGTACTGGAGCTAACTGGGAGTGATTTCAGTTACCCTCCAACTCTGAAGCAATAAAACAAGTAAAATGGGTCTTTAGTATTATTATTATTATTATTGTTATTGTTATTATTATTATTAGGTTTATAATCTATAAGAAAGGCTACTTTGTACTTTTTCTTTTCTTTCTTTTCTTATCTTTTCTTTTTTTTTAATTTTTGGTTCACATCCTACAGTGCTCAGGGGTTATTCCTGGCTCTGCACTCAGAAATCAGTCCTGGCAGGCTCTGGGGATCATATGGGATACCGGGTACCAAAACCGGGTCAGCTGTGTGCAAGGCAAACAACCTAATTTCTGTGCCCCAAATTTGTACTTTCTTAAATAACATATCCTGAAAGGGCAAATCACTGAAGAAGAACTTGATAAAAAGTAGACTAGATCAGTCTGTGCCAAGATGAACCCCAGTGCTAATTTCCACTGGTTTCCTCCCTCATTTTAATAGTAAAAATCACTTCCAAAAATGGAGACATGCCATACTAATATAATAGGAGTTCAAATCCAAGCCATTAATTCACACTGGCAGAGCCCTTTATGTGTATAATGAAACAAAAGGACAGGTTCCAAGTGCTTGCTCAGCTTAAAAAAGTAAGACTTAAAAGTAAGACCTATGACATGAATAACAGCTTCTTATGAATCTCATGGTTGTGATGCTCAAACATGGAGAATTTTAAAAGTGTTTTTTATCAGTTTATATCTGTGTTTGTTTCCTTCCCAATTTTCACTTGAAAGATAATGGCCCAGGCTATCTGCTGATCTATAATAATAGGAAATGAAACAAAAATAACCCTTTAAAATGGTGCTTTAGTATTGTCATTTTATCCCTTATGTGGTATGTAAAAAGTATAGTAGAGGAGTAACAATTTCTCAAAGGCAACAAAAACTGAGATTTTTAGCATTTTTAGGATATTTTAGGATTCATCCTTTATTAGGATGCAGACTACTAGGGAAGAAAGAGGACATAGGGTAGGGACTCTGACATGGAGACAATGGTGAAGGGAGGTATTCACTCTTGGGGAGGGTCTTTAGCTGGAATGTGTCAGACATAAGACCCTATTAGTAAAAATAGGATAAAACAAAGTCGACTAGGGGCCAGGAAGGTGGTGCTAGAGGTAAGGTGTCTGCCTTGCAAGCACTAGCGTAGGATGGACAGTGGTTCGATCCCCCGGCGACCCATATGGTCTCCCCAAGCCAGGGGCGATCTCTGAGCGCATAGTCAGGAGTAACCCCTGAGCGTCAAACGGGTGTGGCCCGAAAACCAAAAAAAAAAAAAAACACAGTCAACTACAGTGACTCAAAAAATGTTCTTGACATAGAGACAGCTCCCAAGGTGAAATGAATGTTGATGTTGGTGATGAGAACTATGTTAAACATAGTATGATTAAAACTCAGTCAGAAAGAGCTTTGTAAATCACAGTCTCTGTAGGAGTCTCAGTTAAAAAAGAAGTAAAAATAGTGTTTGAATTCCCTCAAATTACCTTTAAATTTCACTTATATCGATATGATTGATTTTGATGAGTCATGGCAAAAATTTTGAAAGCTTAATAAATATACCTTTGCCCAGATCCTAGATTAGCTACTAAGTGGTTCAATCTGTGTAAGACAGAGTGAAGTGGTTAGAAATGTTCTGAGAACTAAAAAATGTCAAACCAATCATGGAAGCATAAATTTTGATCAAATAAATCCAAAGTTAGCAGAAGAAAAATAAAAGAAGAAATCAAAGATATTGAAAAAAATACACAAAATACTTTACATTAAAATCTATTTTGTATAATGTTCAAAAAAATGTAAATTTTAATAATCTAATGAAATATATAAAGAAGCCCAAAGGCCAACATCACTAAAGTTTTTTTATAAATAAAAGAAAAAATAAATACAGACTACCCAATGAACACATTAGAAAAGATTTTAAACAACATTTTTATTGAAATTTGAAATTAGGGCCACAATGATAGTTCAATGGATAGAGAACTTTCCTTGGAGGTGGTCACATTGGGTTGATCCTCTATACTCTACTCAGTTCCCAAGCACGCATGCCAGATATAAACCCTAAATAAAGAACCAGAAGTTACCCTAAGCACTGCTGAGAATGGCACAAAAACAACTAAAAAAATTAAATTCAGAGTCAATAAGTACAATTGCAATAATTACAATGAACGCAATTATTTTAGCAGCATTTATAACTAGAAAAAAATCACTTTTAAATCACTTTGGGAATATGAAATAATGTATAAAGTTTGAGATCCATGTAGAAAAAGTTGAGTTATATATAATTTTAAATATTTCTCATGAATCTATATATTTTATAAGCCTTAGAAGTGTTTATGAAAAGACAAAATACATTAATAGCAATAATTTTATTACTAGGCACATATATTAGAGAAGTTATGTATGTGCACTTAAAGCAAAGCAAATAATATCAAACTTATATTACATATAGATAAGAGAAACAAGAAAAATGTTAATAATTACACCAGAAAAATACATATCAAACCCTACTACTTGAACATAATAAAAATATATGCAACTAACCTTGCCTTGAAAATGCAGCACTAAAAGTATAAATTGAATGTATAAAAATATGTATTAATCTCTTAATTTTAACATGAATTATATTATTTAAAGACCATGTATTACTACATAGTTGCTCATAATACATTTGTTTATAGGTAAGTGATAATACAATTGGTTTTTAAAAAAATATAAAAATAACAGCCTAAGGCACACTTTAAATATATGGAAAACCAATATAACAAAGGAACCCAAATACTAGTAGAAAATAAAAAATTATAAGAATCAGAGCAGAATTCAAAGATTTGATTTCTACAGAAAAAAATACAATACAAGGAATCACTGAAAACAGGAGCTGTTTTTGTTTTTTCATTTAAAGAAAAGATTAAACAAGATAGACAAACATTGATAAAGAAAAAGTGCTCAAAAAATCAGATTAGAAATGTAAGGGGAGAAATTACAACAGAACTCCCAGTAATCTAAGACATCATGAGAGTTTATATGAGCAATTTTATTCTGTTATGCTAGATAACCTAGAAAAAATGGACAGATGTCTGGAAACATATAGTCTCCCAAAAATAAATGAGGAGGAAGTAGATAGCTAAAACAAGCCAATAATAATCCAAGAAACTGAAGCAGTAATTAAGAATCTTCCCAAGAATATACATCGAGGCCCATATGCATTTACAGGTTATTTTTATAAAATAGTCAAAGGAGATTTGCTGTCATCAGTGATTAAACTCTTCCATTATATTATAGATATGGGGACCCTCTCTAGCACCTTTTATTATGCTGATTCCAAAATACTGAAAAATGCTGAGAAATAATAACAGACCATTGAACAGTTCATTGATGAACATTGATGCAAAAATCCTAAACAAAATCTTAGCAAACCAAGTCCAAAGGCACATCAAAAAAATTATATATTATGACCAAGTGAATTTTGTTCCAGACACAAGAATATTTCAAGATGTGCAAATCAATACCACATAGTAAAAATAAATATAGAAATTATATGATCCTATCAATTGATGCATAGAAGGCATTTGAAAATATCCAAAACCCATTTATTATAAAACCTCAACAAAATAGGAGTACATGGAACTTTCCTTATGTAATAGATATCTATAAAAATCCCATAGCCAATATTATTAAAGTAGAAACTAAAAGTATATCCTCTGAGGTCAGGCAGGCATAAGCAATAACACTCATTATCTCTACTCTTATTCAACCAAGTATTAGGAGCACTAGCAACAGTAGTCATTCAAGAGAAGTAAATCAGAGGGACCCATATTGGAAAGAGGAAGTCAAACTATATTGCAGATGACATGATGATACAAATTGAAGGCATAAAAACGTTCTAGCTTTTCGAGATTTTGCTTGATTTTTTTTATCTTTTATTTATCTATTTATTTCTTTTTTGTATTGTTATTATGTTTTTCTTCCTTCCCCCTCCCTGCTCTTAAACTGGTAGATATCCTCTACTTTTTTTTTTTTGCTTGTTTGATTTTTGCCCCATTTTATTTTATTATTATTATTATTATTTTTTCTCTTACCTTCAAACAGAACCACATAACTTGAACCATTTTGTTTCGCCCACTAATGGAGGGGGATATAATGGAAGGTAACGAGACCAAAGAGTCCGTTGAACATTAAGTATAAATAAAAAAAAAAAGGATCAAAATTAGGCACCAAATCCAAAGCCAACGACAGCGGAGTCAACACCCAATTTACAACATACTAGACACAGAGCGAACCACCTATACTAGTAGCCTGGGGGTTAGGGGAGGGCATATGGGGTATATGATGGTAACAGGGGTAGAAGGGGGGACAATATTGGTGGTGGAAATGCCCCTGATTCAATATCACTAGGCACCTAAAGTATTACTGTGAAAGATTTGTAATCTACTTTGATCAAAATAAAATAATAATAATAATAATAATAAAGTTCTAGAAATATGAAACAAAAATCAGTATACAAAGTGGCTGGCTACAAAGTTAATACAAAAATATATGTTGTATTCCTTTATACACATAATGAGTCAGAGGAAAAAGAGATCAAAGTGTCTATCCAATTAGAAAGTGTCAAAAACAATCAAGTACCTAGAAATCAGCTAAATAATAGGGACGAAAGATCTATACCATAAAAACTTTAAAGCACTTAAGAAATAAATGGGATGCTGTGATTCGAACTACGGTCTGTCCTGGAGCAGCTGTGTGCAAGGTAAATGCCCGCTGTGCTCCCAACCCCAAGTTCTATTCTTTCTTAACATCACCAATGCGCCTGAGTCCCTTTGACCCTTAGATCTCAATATTCAATATTCAGTGTATTCAATAATACATCTGTCTTACTTCTCCTCTCAATTTTTCCTTTTTCTCCCTATACTTTCTGGCCAAGAGTTCTAGACAACCACATTTAAGCCATTACCATTGCGTTCTTTCATGTAATTATTCTAAATTCCACATATAAGTTATATTATCTTGTATTTATCCTTCTGACTTATTTCATTGAACATAATATCTTCCCGTTCAATCTATGTTGTGATGAATTACATTACTGTATCATTTCTTACAACTTGGGAGTATTCCATAATAATACGGACATCTTCACTATCCACTCATCTGTTACTGGACATCTAGTTAGATTCCAACTCTTGGCTATTGTATTGAGTGCTGTGATGAATAGTGGTGTGCGTATATGTCCTTTTGAATGTTTATTTTCCCTAATATAGATACCCAAAAGTAAAATTTCTGAGTCATATTACAGTTTGATTCTGAGTTTACTGAAAACTTTTCTTACTGTTTTCCATAGGGGTTGAAACCAGACAGCATTCACAACAGCAGTAGATGAGAGTTTCTTTTTTAAAGGTGCCTGTTATGATGGCTAGCTAGAGTGGGATTGTGGTGATCTGGGAGGGACTCCAGTAACATTGGTGGAAGAAGATTAAAACTTTTGGGTAGATTGTTGCTGGAACATTGTATGGCTAAAACTCACTATGAATAATTTTGTAAATTACAGTGCTTTAAATAAATATATAAAAATAATAATTTGGGGCCAGGAAGGTGGTGCTAGAGGTAAGGTGTCTGCCTTGCAAATGCTAGCATCGGATGGACTGCGGTTCGATCCCCCGATGTCCCATATGGTCCCCCCAAGCCAGAGGCGATTTCTGAGTGCATAGCCAGGAGTAACCCCTGAGTGTCAAATGGGTGTGACCCCCCCAAAAAAAACAAAAACAAAAACAAATAAAAAATAATAATTTTAAAAATAAATAAAATTGTTTCAGGTATTAATAACACATCAAACACTGCATCATTAGAGTAAACATTATGACTTTAGTTTATAATTTTATCATGTAAGTTACATTACTCCTAAATATTCTTAATAGTTTGAATGCAGAAGTAACAATGCTTATAAAAGCAAAACAGTTATCTATAGTCAGATAGTTTAGGCATATAATAAAAATTTCCAAAAGTTGAAAAAATCAAGGGTTAGCAGTAAAAAAAAAACCTAAAATTTTAAGCTATGAGGACACACATTAATGCATAAAAGACAAGTACATCAATTTTGAAATAAAGAATAAGTTGCAAAAATGAATGCATATTATATTTCACTTGTGGCTATTGTTTATATGCAGAAATCACTTTTTTTTTTTGGGCCACACCCGGTAACGCTCAGGGGTTACTCCTGGCTATGCGCTCAGAAGTCGCTCCTGGCTTGGGGGACCATATGGGACGCCGGGGGATCGAACCGCGGTCCGTCTCCTAGGCTAGCGCAGGTAAGGCAGGCACCTTACCTCCAGCGCCACCGCCCGGCCCCCGAAATCACTTTATTTTAAAAACATATCACATCGTTTACATAGTTGATCATAATATATTTGTTTCCAGGTAAGTGGGAGCAAAATTATTAAAAAAGAAAACGAAAAGAAAAACAAAATCAAGAAAGAAAAATAGTACAGAAACAAGAAAATTTGTGAAAATTATTTACAATGAGGTCATTAAGTAATTGTCAGAAGGATCCAAAAGTTCCTGTTACTAGTTGACCATTCTGTTACTTATTTTATTTCTGAACATTAGTGGCTTCAAATATTCATTGGCATCTAAATTGGTGTGTTCCTATGAGAAGAACAACATTAAAAAAAAAAAAGGAGTTACACCCTGGGTCCAGGAATTTCATGTACTATTCCAGTATTTGGTCCCAGAGTTCCAAGCGTTATTGATGATACTGCAGCTTCTGTGCTGCATATTTTCAGCAGACAGGCCCTCTAAAAGTATGAAGACACCCTAGGGCCTAGGGGGTCAGGGGTGGGTTGTAGCCCTTATTCTCTCCAAAAAATCCTGGTGATGTCAGTCCAAACACCAGATACCAGATT
This sequence comes from Suncus etruscus, assembly GCF_024139225.1. Taxonomy (NCBI): domain Eukaryota; kingdom Metazoa; phylum Chordata; class Mammalia; order Eulipotyphla; family Soricidae; genus Suncus; species Suncus etruscus. The sequence goes on from NC_064858.1 coordinate 104,195,396, forward strand.
GGTATCTCTGCAAAGAGCCCCAGTGATGGGTAAACTGGCATGATTTCCACAGGCAGGTATTAGTTAAACGTTTTTAAGATATTTGTGATGCTGACTGTCAAAATTATTTAAATTACTCACCTAAAATTGTGTTTTAAAAGTAATTGTCCTTTTTGGTTTGGTTTGGTTTGAATCACATGATGGGGCTCAGAGGCTACTTTTAGCGTCATGCTCTGTAGGTCATACTGTGTTTTGAATCTAACTCCAACCTATAAAGCACACACTTCAGCCCTTTACTTTTCTTTCCAGCCTCAAAAGCTATCTTTTCAAATATGGTATTCTATCAGTAATACTTATTATATAAGGCAAAATTACTTTGTATTCTAGAATCAATATTAAAATCTAGAGCTTGGAGTGGGCAGGGACTTCCCTTGAAGGCATCCTACCTTGGATTTACCTCACATGATCCCCCAAACCTTGACAGGAGTGATCCTTGAGCATAGTAAGGAGTAATCCCTGAGCACATTCATGTGTGGCTTCCTAACCAATGTAGATTAGAAACTGTCTGACGTTTTGAGGAGTCTTGTAAAAAATATTGAACCCAATATTAAGTTCTTCAGTCTTTGATTTTCATTTGAGGATACTCTGTGTTAGAATAAATAATGAAAGGGAGGTACTTTTAAGGAGTGTTATTTTTATCTTTATCACAAAATGGAACTGTAGCTGAATGTCAGAAGACAACTGAAATTGGACCAGCCATCAGGAGAAAATTAAAACCTAATTGGTTTCCAATTTGTAAATTCACTGAATTAGCAGTAATTTTTATTCCTTCTCTAAAATACACTTACTAATTCTCCTGGTATTTGAAACACTCTCTTTATTAACATACTGCCTACTGTGACCCAGTAATTTTGCCCATAAAAGTTTATTTGTATGATTAAAATTGTTTGTATTGTTTCTCTAACCTTTTTATGCTTCTGGTAGCTTTACTTTTGCAAGTACATAATGCAATTGTTATGTAAATTTAAAAAGTAAAACAGCATATAGCAAGAAAGGAATTTTCTATAAAATTTTATTTCAATGCTTTGGAAATGCTTCACACGGATGCTTTATAATCCAAAAGTTCAATTAGAGGGTGAAATTACAAATAATGAAAAAATAATATTTTTATAATACAGGAAAATTTATTTACAGTACTCTTTCCAAAGATATTTAAGTGTTTGTTTCATTAAAAATTAAATTTGGGGGCTGGAGAGATTGTACAGTTGGTATGATGCTTGCCTTACCTGGGGCAGAAGTAATAATCTCTGAAAAATGCCTAGAATAACCCTAAACCTAAAATAAATTGAAAAACAAAATTACAAATTACAAATGATGAATTTATTTATTAAAAGAATAATAATGGGTAAAAAATCAATAGACCTATACTTACAGATACTGAACTTTGATACTTTTTGAAATGCTATAGTAAATATATATTTACATTAATAAAATTAGAATTTGTCTGAAGTGTGAAATGTAAAGAAATAATAAAGGAATAACAATGGATCAATAATAATAAACCTTCAGAGTCATATTATGGAACTGAGTTTTGCAAAGTGGTGTGGAGTTAGGAGATGAAAGGCTGGGGACAGAAGATATTGATGTAAAGACTGACACACTATTGGTGGGTGTGATGTTGAAATATTGTAATACCTAAAACTCTATTATTAACAGTAAGACAAATTGCAGGCCTATCTACTTTTAAAGAAAAATTATAAATATTATGGGGCTGGCGCGGTGGCGCTAGAAGTAAGGTGTCTGCCTTGCCAGCGCTAGCCTAGGACGGACCGCAGTTTGATCCCCCGACGTCCCATATGGTCCCCCAAGCCAGGAGCGACTCCTGAGCGTCACCGGGTGTGCCAAAAAAACCAACAAAGAAAAAAATTATAAACATTATAACAAGTATATATTCCTTCTTTTAAACAGAGTATCAATATATTCTTTGTTTTAACCAGATCACATTATAACATTATAACAAGTATATATTCCTTCTTTTAAACAGAGTATCAATATATTCTTTGTTTTAACCAGATCACCAATATATTCCTGGCTAGAACCAATGTCCAAAATTCTGCTTATGAAATAAAATAATTTCATATTATCATCTTAATCCAAATTATCAAATTTTCTACTCTCATGTGTTTATATAAAACTTGCACTAGAATGAGCTAAACATATTTGAGTGTGAATGAATAAATTGATAATGAAACAAAACAAACACCTTTATTCATTTTACTACACAGGGTTTATATTAATATTACTTTTTAGTGAAGTCTAAGAAAAGCTAAATATTCTTCACTGCCTTTTTCTTGCATTATTAAAGGTATTTAGGTAATTTAATATTGAGGAAAAAGCACATTTCAATAAATAAATGCTTAGCTCAGTGTCATTTGTACATAAACCTTGTTTAAAATGTTCTATTCTGTTCAAAATTATGTTGTTCCATGAATTTTTCTGTATCTTAATGTTAGCTATTTTTGGAAAAGTTCGTAGGTTATGTATTATGTTCTTCAGAACAAAAAAAAGAAATTGTCCATTAGATATGGATTTAATTGAAATCATGCTCCAGAAAAATTTATGCATTTTATAATTAATAAATAATTATATAATAATTAATTATATAATAATTAATAATGATTAATTAATATTAAGTTCTTTACCTACAGGTAAAGATAGAAAGTGTAATGCAGCACATCACATTACTATCCCCATTTAATTTTTATTTTTTGTCCTCTTATTTTGTTAAGTCCAGGAGAATGATGTGCCATTCAAAGACACCAAGACCACAGTCTCATGCAAAAACAGGGGGTTTATTTTCTTTTACAAGCATATGCAGGGGCTGTTTAGAATCCAGCATAAGCCAGAAACTGCCAGCCCTGAGCCATGAGCTTACAAGCTGTATATAGTATTTCAAACAATAGAAAGGTTCAGTAGATTGATTGGCTTTAGGAAGTACATGACATCTGGCATTTGCTCAATCACATTTTTGCAAGGTACAGGTGCAAGCTTACAGGGTTAACATGACCAGGTTAAAACCATGTAGGAACAGAAAGAAAGTTAAACTATAACTGGGTCTACACGTTCCCACAATTGTGAAGGGAGGTGAGTGATCAGGGCGGTCAGGAAACTCAGGGGAAACTTAAGTTCCCAGAATTGTGAAGGGGGGTAGGTGATCAGGGCAGTTAGCAAACCCAGGGGAAACTTCCTTTACAATTTCATCATCTTTAAACACCACTACCAACAACCACTGTTAACTGTCAATCATCAAAATATCTCACATTTACAAATTAGTAATACAAATTAGTAAAATTTAGTAAAATAGTATTTATCACTTGACTTTTGGGGAGTAGGAGTGGGTAGGGCCACACTCATCTACACTGTATACCACTCTCAGTTCTGTACTTGAATTTGTTCGTAGAGTTAAGTAGCTATTTTTGTTTGTTTATTTGTTTGTTTTGAGGGGTCACACCTAGGAGGGCTTAGGGGTTACTCCTGGCCCTGCGCTCAGAAATCGCTCATGGCAGGCTAGGGGGACCATATGGGATGCCAGGATTCGAACCACCATCCATCCTGGGTTGCTGCATGTAAGACTGTGCTATCCCTGCGGCCCCAGAGCTCAGTTCTTGAAGGAACCAAATGATGTAGGAATCTAAATGGGTTCTGTCCTATGAAAGTCAAATGCCTTAAATTTCTGGACTGCATATTTTATTTCAACCTGATTATTTTTATAGGTTGAAATAAAATATGCAGTCCAAAATAATTTTCCTCTGTAGAATGTGCAAAGTAAAAAAAATGACCTTTCATTTATTAGTTTGTTGGAGCTATAATGAGCAGTGTGTGCAGAAATGACACCTGGCTTTGTGCTCAGGCAACACTCCTGGCAGGTTCAGGGGGACCATGTGGGGCTCTGGGGATCAGACCTATGTTTGCCTCATGGAAGGCAAGCACTCTCCCTACCCATTGTATAATCACTCTGCACCCAAAATACTTGTGTTCCATAAAGTTATAGATGCTCGTTGTGTGGTTAGTAAATTATAGATCCAAAATTTCAATTTAAAATGTAACTGCAATCATTTTGTTTTTATGACCTATCTATACGCTGTACTTCTGCCTCTTCATTCAAGACTAAGTAAAAAATGAATGGAATTTTAGTCGATTTATGAGCATGCAAATAAATACATTTTTGTTTTCATTAAATTAGCAATATAGATCAAGCCCCTATGTTAACTATTGATCATTGAAATTTCTTTAGGCACCAATGGTTTAAAAGGTTTTAATTTTAAAAATATTTGGGCAATAAAAATATTTGGACACTATAAACATGTATTTGTAGTAAACCTGCATCTATTTATCAAGATTTTATTCTAGCCATGTCAATTTATCAAACATTATTATATGACAAATATTTCTCTAGGTGTCATAGGTACAAATCAAAAATGAAATAAACCAGGCTACCATTTTGCTCTTATAAAGTATTTGATATTGTCACAAAAAGACAAAGGAGATAATAAATAAGAAAGATAATTAAAAAAAAAAAACCTCCATGGAGTTCACAAGGCTGAAAACATGTTTCATATGCAAAGGGCCCAGATTCAATCTCTGACACCACATGGTCTCCAAGCATTGCTAGAAGAAAAGATCACTCATCACAGACCCAGGGTTAGTCCCTGAGCATAATCTGGTGTAAACAACTCTAAAAGATAACATTTTGAAGTAATCATTTAACATGTCATAAAGAAGACCTCTAATGAAAACTCTATTATAAGGAAATTCAAATTCAACTCTGTATGTAGACATACATCAGTGATGATCTGAGAAAGGAAAATCATTCATAAATCTATTTTATGGACAGAAAATCAGTGTTATATTTATTGCCTTTAGATTTGAGAAAACGCTTTTTTTTTTCTTCACAGTGGGTAGGAAAAGTTCAGGCTACACTCAGTAGACTGCTGGCAAAGCAAAGCTATAAAGCCTATGGTATCTGGTCAGGCTGATTCAGAATAGCCAAGAAACGAAATAGGAGAGAGAATGAGAGGTCTTTAGGTCAATATCCTGTGATACTTGGCCAACTAGGCCAGTAGCTTGATGTTAGATTTCATTGATCACAATTACTGCTAGGGATATCAGAGCCCCCCAGGTGGTACCTTGGGTCCTTCAGAGCCAGGCATAGAACTCATAGTATTGAACATGCAAAACATGCACATTTGATACCCTGAGCCATCTCTTGGGAACCTCTTAGCAACCTCTCTGTGTCTTTCTGTCTCTTTGTCTCCTTCTTTGTCTGTCTCTCTCTCCCTCCCTCTGTATGTCTCCCTCTTTCTCTGTCGCTCTCTCTCTTTCTCACACACACTCTCTCTCTCTCTCCCTCTCTCATTTACTTTAGAGGCAAATTTTGCAGTGCTCACAGTTTACTACTGCTTTTGCATTTATAGATAACTCCACCAACCCAGGTAGGGGGCATGTTTTATTCATTCTGGTCCTATTCGCTCTGGCCCTGTTAACTTTCAAATATACAAATAATATTATTAAATGTACTCCCCAAACTATATATTTTATGCGCAGAAATAAATTATTTTATACATTCAAGCATGTGCTTTCTAATAAATTTTAGAGATATTCCTTTAAAAAGTAAACCAGGAATACACTATTGGCGCTAGAGGTAAGGTGTCTGCCTTGCAAGCGCTAGCCAAGGAAGGACCGTGGTTCAATCCCCCGGCGTCCCATATGGTCCCCCCAAGCCAGGGGCAATTTCTGAGCACTTAGCCAGGAGTAACCCCTGAGCATCAAACGGGTGTGGCCCGAAAAAAATTAATACACTATTTTTCTTAAATAAATTTAAAGTTTACAGTTTCCTACTTTCCATTTCAATGTGCCAGGTTAGTCCCTAAAATATTATGATGGTTTCCTTCAGCATTGATTGTATTTAAGTTCTCTGTTTATTAATACTATTTATTCTTGTCTTTTATGTACTGATTTTTTTTTTTTGGTGGCCATATCCAGCCACACTTATGGATTACTCCTGACTCTGTGCTCAGAAATCACTCCTGGCTCAGTGAACTATATTGGATACTGGAAATCGAACCCGCATCCATCCTCTGTCAGCCACGTGCAAGGCAAACGCACTACCACTGTGCTACTGCTGTGGCCCCTTTTTATTTGTTTGTTTTGTGTGTGTGTGTGTGTGTGTGTGTGTGTGTGTGTGGTTTTTTTTTTTTTTTTTGTCTGTAGTGGTTTTCTATGCATTTCCACAATGAATATATTACTATGCAGGTGACTAGATGTATTCATTCATTTCTAAGCACTTAATCATTAGTTCTCTATGTGTCATTAACAAGTAGGAGTTAAACCTAGATTAGTAAACCAATCTAAGTTGGCTTTCCTGATGTTATGTAGCTTGCACTTTTGTTGAAAAAAAATCTTTTAGGAGAAAATTTTATTTTAAAAAGAACTTTTATAAATCCACCCTGGGTCTATAAATACATTTCTCTGTCTCATAATTGAGAAGTTACAATTCATTCCAAACATAAATAGAGTTCTAAAATTGTTACTATATAAATCACTTATTCAAAATTCTCATTAGAGGTCCCCATAGCAGGATCCTGCTGTGGAAGCTTTTTAACAGAAGCTTAGCATTTTCTTAAGACTGATGAAAATAGACAGCAGTGAAGATCAAAATAAATTTCATCACAGCAATCACAAAATGTGATGGATTTTTTTTCCTCCGTTAGAAAAACAAAGCTTTGACTCTATACATGATGAGGACAAAAACAATGGCAATCACCGCTGCATATTTGAGTATAGCAAAACAAGTTTCCCCACATCAGCATCATTATGGATGAGAAATACGCTGTCATATGAATTCTTTAAAAGAATAAATAAAAATATATATGATATATATAAAAGAATATATTTGTAAGAAAGCGTGTCAGATATCTTTTTGCTATCTGGCATTTTGCTATTAGAAAAATTGATCTTGGCTAATCTGGTAGCTCAAGCCCAAAGAAAAAGAGGACAATCTTGCCAAAGATGTAAAAATAAAAATGAGTTGATAATAACTAAAAGATTAATAGGAATATTTTGTCTTTCTAAAGATCATCAATAAGTAAAACTCTTAGAACATTTAATTAATAGTTTCTACTCATGTTTGCTAAAAAAAAAATAAATAAAAAACAAGGAAAAGAAGATGATCCTATAAAAAAAAAAGTTGTTGAAATAAAAAATGTATTTTGCACTGGAGCGACAGCACAGCGGGTAGGGAGTTTGCCTTGCATGTGACTATCCCATGATGATCCCCTGTATCCCATATGATTCCTGAGCCCAGCAGGAGTAATTTATGAGAGTATAACCAGGAATAACATTTGAGAAATGCTGGGTGCGGCCCCAAAACAAACAAAAAAAAAGAAAAAAATATTTCATATGTTAAGAAAGGAAGATTAATAGTATATTTTATTTCTGAATTTTAACTACAAATTAAACATCTCAATGATCCCTTATCTTTTATACCATCCACAAAAGAATATTTTAAAAGCTACATATTTCCTGTATACTTATTTTGAATATGTTCATCAGAAATATTTGGTATATTTTTTTCTTCATCCATCTTTCCTAAAAAAAAAAAGATACTATAAATTCTGCTACTTTAGCATCCTCTAATACTACATCAATCCCTATGTAAACTCTGACCCTAAGACTTAAGGAGGGCACTAGGTTTGAGAAGGCCTTAGCCACCACCAATACCTTTAAGGGAGGGCCTTTCTGAAAAAGCTGCCTGTGCCCACAAGGGAGGATGCTAGAAAAGCCCCCTGTACCCACAAAAAGGAGGGCATTAGGGCACTGAAAGACACTGGTCACCAGTCCATGAGGCACTCAGGAAAAAAAGGGACATAGCATAAATATTATTCGAGACATAACTTTACCAACATCCTAAGGACTTTTCTTTGAGCCTCTCTTAAAGACCACTCAGATTTATATAAATACATTTGTTATGAGCACTTGTATAGATTCCAGTATTATTAATTAAGAATTATTAACTATCAAATTTAGCTTATTGTTAGCCTAAGTGCAGCCATATTAAGGATTAATATTACAAACCTCAGCTCAGAATACAAGAACTGGAGCAAGGACAAAATATTGGTCAGTCTCTGGAAACTAACCTTGCAGTCGGGGCACAGAGGCTGGGACCTGTGCCTTGCCCTGGGTCGGTAAAGATAAGCATGCAGCTTGACAAAATGCACCTGGGCATTTTGTCTAGGGTCCAGTGAGAGAACTAAATGCTTATGCCTGCAATTGTAATGCCTTGCCAAGAAATTGTATATTAGTGTTTTGCTCTAGACCAGAGAAAGACAAGAATAAAGACGAGATGAAACTTCACTTCTGAGTGTCTGAATTTCTGACCCTGTGTCAACTTCATGTACACACTTTTTTGAGCAGGGACCCCAAGAATTCCTTAAGTGTCTGGACCAAGAAGGCTGTGACAAAATTCTAAAATTAATTAATTAAAAATAGTAAATTCTTAAACAGTAGCTATTTCTTCAGCCATTTTCCTTTAGGAATACAAAGTCAAATTAAATATTATGACCATCATATGTCCTAATTATTTGTGATTTCTTAAATATTTTCCAAATTTATTCAGTTCTCTTGCAGAGAATAAATATATTTCTTTATCTGGTTTTACTCATACATTCACCTAGTCTACATTGATAGATGTTTGCCATGTCATACAACGAAAAGTATTTTTCCCTTAACCTTTTAAAAGTTAAAAGGTTTTAACAATGGTATTCATTGACAGAAAATAGTGTAGGATATCATAGCTTCAAAATTATTTTAACAAACTGTTAAAAATAAAACAACCAACCATGATAAATAATACTATATATCTAACCCACACCATCCTTTTAAAGAGCTCTGAAATCACACATACAGAGGATTTCAATAAACATTTCCAAGTAACATTCTGGAAGGAGAGTATCTGATAGTATAAATAGTCACTCATTACATGGATCTTACCAGGAATGGCTTGAGTATGTTCCTCTCTCTGCATTTTTTGTGTGCATTCCTCCCAGAAGCTTCATGTGTATTGAGGAAGAATCCATTTCACATTTACACATTTATTTGGTTTTAGCCCTTTCTTTTATATGCTGTTGTGAATTTTACTGGCAATTGTGTTTGTGCTCTATGCATAAGAGGGGTCATAAATTGGAGGGGGTGTGAGATGACCCAGAGACTCACAGCACAGTTCCCAGTCTCTTATATTCATGGTACTTCTCTATATATAGACAGATAGATATGTAGATTGATTCAGCATATATACAAATAATATGGTATAGAAATCGGCTCACAAAGGAATGCAGGACAAGAAGTCCCGTTTTCTTTCCTTTCTAATTTTTGTTTGTTTGTTTTTATGGACCACACCCAGTTATCAGGTGATAACTCAGAAATCACTCCTGCTCATGGGATTCCAGGAATCGAACATGCATCCATTCTGGGTCAGCTGCATGCAAGGCAAATGCTCTACTGCTGTGCTACCACTCCAGCTCCAAGAAGTCTAATTTTCTACTGTCTGCAAAGAAAAGAAAAGCTACTTATATAACTAAGTACCGACCGACATGTATGAAGGCTGAGATTCAAGAAAACTAATAATATACATCCCATGTTGAATGCACAGGAGAAGATGAATGAGTGTTCACATGTTAGAAAAATGAAAGAAATTTTCCCCGTTTTTATTTTTTTATTCCATCTTGGCCCTTCATAGAGTGGTGTAATTCCCACTGCCTTGGTGACATTCATTTTTTATCCCAATTATTAACAAAAATACTGATATTTTGAGATTAAATCTACAGAGGCCAAAGCAGAAATAATATTATACCAGATACCTGTTCATTTCTTTCTCTTTTTTTTGGGGGGGGGGTTTGGTTTTTGGGCACACCCGTTTGACGCTCAGGGGTTACTCCTGGCTATGCGCTCAGAAATCGCCCCTGGCTTGGGGGGACCATATGGGACGCCTGGGGATCGAACCGCGGTCCATCCTATGCTAGCGCTTGCAAGGCAGACACCTTACCTCTAGCGCCACCTTCCCTGCCCCATCTGTTCATTTCTTAATCCTGCCAACTTGTTGCACAGAATTAACCATCACAGTGGGAAAAAGTTATCCTCATGCTCAGAAAACATATTTTATTATCTTTTATATACTTGTGCCTACCCGGTTGGCTAGCTAGCAAGGACCAGCTTCTGTCCTCTCCCCTCTTGTCTTTCTCAGGGTCAAAGAATGGAAGTTGCTCCCAGCTGATGACTAGGAAAGAACATGCCCCAGGTTGATGACCTGGGACATTTTAGTCTATTCTAACAATGCTTATATAGGACAAGAAGAATTGGGAGATATGCAAGGTGGCAAGACATAGAAGAAGCATAATCAGATGACTGCATCACCAGGAAGAAGATAAGCATAAATGTTGGAGTTTAGAAATGTCTGGAAAGCAAAACAGTGTTGATAGGCAATCTCTCTTTAATCAGAGCTCTCTGTGAGAGAGGAGAGATAGCCCAGATTAAGACTGATTAATAATGAACGATCATAGAAGAAAGGGTCCTCTTTGTGCTGTCCTTCCTCATCTTTGGAGCTATGTCTCTCTGCAGCTTTTGCCTCAAGGAGAAAACCCAGAGCAATTGCTTTAAGCCGGGGGTCCCCTGGAGCTGTTACCCTATGAAGTTTGGCCTGCCAGGCATTTTCAGAACAGTGTATGGGGAAATCCAATATTACTTTATACAATGTAATGCATAAACATAGCTTATATGGTTAGATGCTAATTTTTAAAGTTCTGGAACATTCTGCCTATTATTGCTTGAGTCAAAATATCATTGTTTTTTTCAAGTACCAAATGTCTGGAGGGTAATGATATTTTATTCTGTTTTCAAGCCAACATTCCTAACAGATACATAGGCAGTATTTCAAATCTTACAATAAAAGAATAAAACAAAATACATGAGATTTAAGTGAAGCATTTTCTCAATTTTATGAGCTCTGCTGAAAACATGGCATATTTAAGATTATTGTGTAAGAATTTATGAATCACTAAAGATGTCCATATATATGAGAATGTAACAGAGGAAGGCAAAACATAACACTAAAATATTAGTATAGTTATATTTTTATATTCAGATTATTCAAATAGAATAAAAATAAATAAACTAACTTAATACTTCAGACATAACAATGCAAGACAAAACTGCTATTACTATAGAATGCATTTAGTTGGTATTTCTATCACATTCACTAATACATTTTTCCTATTCTTGATTGCAAAGGCAGATGGGTAATGTAAAGCATATATTTATAAGAAAGCTGACATTACAAACAGTTCTAAAATGTGTTTTACTTGTATAGAAAAGTACTTACTTGAGATGTGACCAGTAGACAAAATTTTCTTGATGATTTTCAATCTACTTATTACTCTAAACATGTAAAATGATGTCAGTGGCACTGCCAGATGTGACCAATTATCACAAAAAAAAAATGCTCTCTGAATTCAGGATCTGGAAAATCTAAACTAGAAAGTTCATATATTTGATACCTCAACCCCAATTGACATTGGAAGCTGCTATCAAGCTAAAACTAATTCAGCTCTGAAAAAAAGCCCCACAACTTTGAATATAAAAAGAAATCTATTAGGAAAATCAAGTGTCAAAATGGGTTTATTTATGAATCAATATTAATTGAAATTCAAATTGCATTTACAACTCAAATTTTATAATAGTAGTATATGAGATACTGAGAAAATTATATATCTGTGGACAGGAGGGCTTTGGAGAATTTTTGCATTAGAATTTAGTCCATTACATCAATTGTCCAACCCTGAACCTTAAATCTCTATATTGGTACCAGCGCAGATTATGGAGGCACCAGTACCAGGATTCAAACTTCCCCTGGGTGAGGCCCTAATGCCACCTTGGCACAATCTGCTCCAGGGTAGGACCATAAGACACCCTGATGAGGAGGAAATAGCAACAACTTGATCTAACAACTTGATCACCCTCCCTCACCACCCAGCGGTGAGACGAATTCAGAAGACTCTCTGCCCTAGGATCTGCGCAATAACTAATATCTCTAGTTACAAAAGAATGTCTACAACAACCAAGACTAAGCAGAACTTTCCCTGGGACTACAAAGAAAGACTTTATCCTAGACTTTATCCCAGGACCTGTACAAAAATCAAAATCCCTAACTGCAGAAAGCTGACATTGTCAACTGCTACTGAGTAGAAATTTTCTGGGACCAAAAAGAGAGACATTGGGGCTGGAAAACCAACATGCCCGGATAACCAGGTAAGTTGGTCTTTTGACAGTATGCTTCAAGGGTGGAGACAACCTGGATCTCTTAGGCCAATGGAATTTTTTTTCTAATTTCTCCAATAGTTTATGTGCCTATGCAAAAAAAAAAAAAAAAAAAAAGCCACTCTTGTCCTTCCACCACCACCCCCTTTTTTTAACTTCTTATTTTCTTTAATTTTACTTATATTCTAGATAGGTACTCTCATTTTCCATAGAACATGAATCACCTTGTTCTGTCTCATATTTTTATGTCTTTTCACAAATTGAGAAAAGGAAAAAAAGAGTGGATGTGGCCCAGGGGCCAAGTGGTCTCAGGAACATTGAGTGGGAAAAATAAAAGAGGTCAGATCTAAATACCAAAGTCAACAACAACAGAATCAAGAGACCCAAACTCTAACAAGCTAAATACAAAATGGACCTGTTACACTGTAGTCCAGGAGGTTTGGGATGCATTGGGGAACTATGGTGGAGGGAGGTCAACACTGGTGTTAGGAATGACCCTAATTCACTGTCACTGAACACCTGAAATACAACTGTAAAAGACTTTTAATTCACAATGGCCTCAATAAAAATTTTTAAAAAATTACAGTCCATTAAAATATACAATTAATGGTTATACATGCTACTACTAATAAGTTATGTACATATATGTATTTATTCTTAATTTAATTAGACTAGAATCTTAACCTAAGACTGAAAGTAAATCTAAGAATCATAATTATTATCTTCCATGGTTTCTTCTTTGAGCTTTCTTTAATAATCCAGGATTCATGAAATCTCAGCTTTAGTTTCCTTCTCTTTTGCTATCTTCAAATTTAAAGAACTCCCAAGTCTCAGACATATGTGTTGTAGTTCCAACCAACCACTGAAGCAACTAGAGTACAGATCTTGGGGTTCCTGTGGGGTACCTGCTACTTCTTAGTGACAACAGTCACTGATCCACAAGTAAAAGTTTCAACAACGGTGATCTATTGCCATCATAGAAATGTGGTTCTTCTTAACTCCAAGGTTTGAGCAAGGCTTCTGAGTGGTGTCCCTGTTGCTCTTCCAATACAATGGCTTGTATCGATTCTCCCTTCATTTTTCATGACTAGAATGGTTTCTATTCTCTTATCTGTTCACACAATTTTTCACCTTAACATGCAAACCTCTACACTAGTTACCATTCATAACTATAATTATTACTAATTAGGAATGAATATTACTGCCAAGCAAAATGGGAATCACAATACACCCTTCCTTGGAAGGGTTAGTCTAAGTTGAGTCCTCTGACTTGGTGATTGTGAGGTCCTCCTAATATTCTGAAATATTCTGAGGGGAAAAAAACTATATATCAAACAGATATGCCCACTCACTTCCATGAAATTGGACATGTTAAAAAAATTTTCTATTAATATCTATGATGGGTATATTATTATACTGCTTAGAAAATGCTAGACTGGAATGAATTTCATATCTCTTTAAATGCTATGAAAAGCTGTTTTCTAATATTCTTACTTCTTTTATTTCTCTTCAATGATATAACCTTTTAAACTCATAAAGATGGATGCTGTAACAGGGATACATAATTCAAAGTGGTTATGAAGATGTGGAAGAACAACTCCTCCTACATTGCTGGTGGAATAATAATGTTATAGTACAACTGAAAAATATTAGTTTCTTACAAAGATATTGAACATATACTTAACTCTGTGATTCAGCAATTCTTTATTCTTAGATTTTACTCAAAACAGATGAATATGTATATTCATTTTTATCATTCAGATTTATTTTATATATATTCATACTTATTATTAAGGCATCATCATTTATGAAGTTTTTCATAATAGACTTTCTAGCTTATCAAATTCATTATTCCTTGTATCATTACCAAGTTTCCTCCCATTAGCAGCCTGCCACCATATAAAAATGCATTTTTACAGAGACTTATGCATGAAAGTTCATTGTAGAATTCTCATAACTGAAGAAGATAATGGAAATCATACTAAATGTCCATCAACAGTGAAGCTAGCTCTGTGTATTTTAAATAAAGAAAATATGTAGCTTAACTCAACAATGAAATGTTGCTAGCAATAAAAATGAATTAGTACTGCTTCCTTGGCAAATATGGTGGACTTTGAATGACTATGCTAAGCAGAGGCCAGAGGCAAGAGAATGTACACAGTGTTGCATGAATCATTTAGATTAAATGTCCAAAATAAGGCAAATATAGACTGATATAAAGTGAGTTAATGCTTAGGCTGGGCATAGAAATAATGACTGTTTCTGCAAGTTGAATAAGAAGCCCTTTGAGAATAATGAAAATGTTTTAAAGCTAGTCTGTTTTGATGGTGAATGAATGGCCCTTTAAATCTAGCAAAAGCTTTGACAATGTGTACTTTGAAAAGAACAACTGCTATGTATGGTATGTAAATCATATCACAATAATATGACTAAAAATAGCATCTGAAACCCTATATCTGAAATCATATATTTGTGTAAATAAAAACTAAATAATTAAAAAATGATTAATTTTTAAAGTACAAGACAAAGTAGTTTTATTCTACACAATAAAATAACTGCATTAAAATAGACTTTAAATCTTTTAAGATATACTGATTGAAGAGTATAAATGTCATATTCAGAAACAAAGGGAATATTTTATCTTGAATGACTTTAAATAGCACAATGAAACATTTAAATATATTAGTTTAGGAATAAAATGACTGGGGTTTTGTAACAGTAGGGATTCCTAATAATCTCAGCCTAAGAACTACATGTGGTAGCGCCAAGGGTTCAAATTGTAACACTGCATTTGTTGGATGAAACAGTAAACTTATTGAATCTTAAGCCTTTAAATTATCTTTCAGGTCAACAACTAGTATATCTTGTCATAGCAACCAGTATACACTGACTTTGAAAAATTGCCAAAGGTCAATTAATTATGAATGAACTTTAAAGAGTACAAGAGTTTTGTAGTGGAAAGCATTATCATTAATTTATTCATCATTAATTCTTTTTAATATTTTATTGAAATATTGTGACTTACAAAGTCCTTCATAGTTGGGTTTCAGACATACAATGTTTCAGGGCCAATCCCACCACCAATGTCAGCATCCTTCCACCAAAGTTCCCATACTACAATACTGCCCCCAGACTGCCAGCCTACCAGGCCCATTTTTAGTATTGATTGTTCAAGTTTGTTCATATTTTCATTGCTGTTGACTTTGGCTTGGATATTTATTTCTGTCTTTTCTTAGCACCACCAATGCACCTGAGACCTCTTGTGTCCTGTCCTCCACCTTTTCATATTTGTGTTTCTTCTCCTCCATTCAATTTCTTTCCTTCTCTTCACTATACTTTGGGCCAAGAATGTTGTAGACAACTCCCATTTAAAACATTATCTTTCTTCATGTAGTTATTCTAAATATCACATATGAATGATACCTTTTTCTTTTTATCCTTCTTTTGCTTACTTTATTTAACATGATATCTTCCAGTTCAATTCATGTTGCATCAAACTACATGATTGCATCATTCATTAAAACTATGTACTGGTCCATATGGATATAGATACCACATCTTCATGATCCACTCATCTGTTGTTGGATATCTAGTTTAATCCAAGTCTTGTCTATTGTTCTGAATGCTGTAATGAATGCTGGTGGGCACACATCCTTTTGTACCAATGTTTTTCTATCCCCAATCATCATTACTATTTATATGTTAAAATACAAGTGTTGTAAAAGGACCAATTAGGGCCGAAGAGATAGCACAGTGGTAAGGCATGTGCCTTAGAAGCAGAAGGACGGTGGTTCAAATCCCGGCATCCCATATGGTCCCCCGAGTCTGTGATTTCTGAGCATAGAGCCAGAAGTAACCCCTGAGCAGGTGTGACCTAAAAAAGAAAAAAACAAATGAACAAACAAACAAAAAACATGGAAAAGGATAGATAACTATATTCACAAATTAGGGCACACTATTTTTTAAATAACACTTTCAAAACTTTAAATTTCAGTATGAAACAAAAAATTTCCAGGGACCGGAGAGATAGGATGGAGGTAAGCCATTTGCCTTGCAATCAGAAGGTCGGGTTATTCGAATCCTGGCATCCCATATGGTCCCCCCAGAGCCTTCCAGGAGCAATTTCTGAACATAGAGGCCAGGAGTGACCCCTGAGCACTGCTGGGTGTGACCCAAAAACCAAAAAAAGAAAAAAGACCAAAATGACTACACCATTATATTGCTTAGTTTTTTGTGATTGATATAGTAATGTTTAGAAACTCTAAAAAACTAAAAACCCAGAATTTGCAGTGATAAGTAAAATATTAATATATAAATCATCATATTATTAACTTTGTTAGTAGTACTTTGTAAGACTATTTAAAGTAAACAATTTAACTAAGTTTAAGTATAATATTTCTTGATCTTTTAATTACCCTTTAAGAAACAAATACTAATACTTTGCTAATGTTTAATACATTAAATTACATGTCACATTGTAACAGATAAAACAAATCTATGGGATATTCCTTTAAAATGTCCTTATATTGAACACAAGTGTTGTGTTTTGAAGAGTCCTAATAAACACTAAGAGTCTATTTTATTGAGTATAACAGAATTTTCAGCCTCAGTAGCTTTTATTTTCAGTCTCATTCATTTGTTCAGATCATATTCCTTCTAGCAAATTAAAATATTCTAATTTTCATTGACATCAACTCACATTTTGAAAGCTTACTTTCTTCTGGTATGCATTGAAAATGTTGAAAGAAACTTGAGCTTCTATTTACGAGGGCCCTATCCAATGTCAATACCTTTTGCTGCCTCCTCCATTGTATAACCATTGCTTCCTTGTCTTTTCTCAAAGTTCTATAAATCCTGGCTATAATTTCCAGGAACAAAGGTAAACTAAGGCAAACTGTTTTGATTGCAATATCTTTTTTCTTACCTATAAAAGTACAGTTGACAAGAGATTAGAAATAGAACATGGGCTCTTCTCTTTGCTTTCTCAAATTTAACTGATACGACAAACCATATTATTTGGATCCATAATCAAAGTGTTCTATATCCTGGGTTTCAAACATTAAAACATCTGGTTGATTTGCCTGATAATTGCTAGCAGTGTCCACTGTACCCCTGTGCACCGATGATAAAAAAATTAGAATCATGGGGCCAGAGCAATAGCACAGCAGTAAGGCATTTGCCTTACATGCGACCAACATAGGATGGACCTGGTTCGAATCCTGACATCCCATATGGTTCCCCCAAGCCTGCCAGGGGAGATTTCTGAGAACAGAGCCAGGAGTAACCCCTGCCATTCTCATAGGAACACTCCAATTTAGACACTAATGTTCAAATGAAGCCACCTAAGGTTCAAAAACAAAAGAAGTCTTAGAACATTTGCTTAGTAACAAAAGCTTACTAAACCTTTTGACAATGACTTAATGACCTTATTATGAGATAAAATAATTTTCACAATTTTTGTTGTATCTTTTTTTTTCTCTCTTCTTTATCGTTCTTTTCTTTTTTTTATTAGCATTTCTTTTCCCACTTATCTGGAAATCAATGTATAAAAAATAAAGTAAATATATTTTAAATAAAAGAAAATAGAGTAAAGTTTTTAATAAATAAAGTTTGCCTTGAAAATTTTTTAAGTAAAATATATTTTAAAAATAGTTTCCAGATATGGATCACACAAACTAATTCATATATATAATACATATAATTATAATTTAAGCAAAACATTTTATATATTAGAAAGGAGCTGTGACAACAATTCTTCAAAAAGAAAAAAGGCATTCTCTTTTGATTTGAATCACTATCTGTGGTTTTTAATAATAAATTAAGTAAATGGTTTAACTGAAAAATAAAAACTTTATATCATTTGTAAATTTTAAAACAAGACTGAAATATTTGAAGTTCTATGTTTTTGCTAACCTTTTAGAATAATTTATTAACACCTAAAAACAAAAGAAATGCTAAGTCGTTTAATAGTGTTTAATGTCAAAAATTTTACTTCATGTCAAATTATTTTGTCCCTAGATGCCCAAGTTATTCAGCTTTGGTCTCATGACCCTTTGCTATTTTTGTTTTAAATAACTGAATCTTCAATAACAAACAGCAGAGGGAGCTCAGAGTGTATTCTTAAATCCTGCTGCATCACATGTTGTTCAATGGAAAGGTTATAAAACTAAAAGATTCTTTTATCAAGGTCATTTGTGTAAATATACAAAGACAGACATACTTTTGAACTATAATTTAATCAAAAAATAATAGAAGAAATTTAATTTGATGACTTCACTTTGAACTTACTTAAATTACTCCTGAGCCTGGGTCCAAATGTAAATAATTCCTGAACATCAGATCTTTCCTTATTTTAGGGGGAGAAAAGGTTGGGGTTCATACATGCTAGTTCTCAGGGCTTCCTCCAGGTTTTGTACAGGATTAATCCTGTCTGTACGGGAAGTACCTTGGGGTCTAGGGGGTGGTGCCAAGTATCTAAGCCAAGTCAACTGCATACAAGGCAAACACTTTACCTCTGTTGTTTCTTTCTGGGTTCATGAACTTCAGATTTATATATCCATTTAGTATTTCTTTGGTTGCCTAAGAGATATCTCACCCAGTTTAAAATTCAATTTCTCCAATAAAAACTCTCTCCACATGCTTCCTCATCTTTGTTGAGTTTGGTAATGGGAGGTAATGTCTTTGTTGACACTCAAGCCAGAATCCTTGAAGTTGACTTTAAATTCATCTATAATATCTCCGATATTACCCATCAAAAATTATATCTTTTATCTTAAAATATTTTTAGAATGCATATAAAACACTTCTCATCATGCATATAGTATCACTTATCTGATCTCTCCCCTAAATTACCGTCAGCAAATTCTAATGAACTACTGAATCCTTTATTATAAATCACAGCCCCAGATAATTATCAACAGAGCAATAGGAATTTTTTTTAAATATCCTGTCATTATTGTGCTACATTTCACTGAGAATACATCATTTTTATCTAATAAACCAAGGTTAAAATTTTAAAAACTACAGTCAATTATCATATTACATATATTACATATAAACATATATGTACATATATGAATGCAGATATGTCTCATAACATATAGTAGATATTAAATGAAAACTGATTTATAGCATAATGTGATCTTAAGCAGATGGTGCTAGACTTAGTAATAATTTTACGTAGAGAAATAATAGTGTTACAGTCTCACTTGAAAGATTTAATGATAAAATTAATTAGTTCAGATCTCAATAAAACCTTTTCCTATTTCCTTAAAATAATAATGCTAATGTATTATGTAAATCAGATGAGTCTGCTGGCATTTTGGACTAATTGGTATTTGATTGCCTACTGTAATTGAAAAATCAAATCAAATATTAACTGTTCATTTGACTTAAATAACTTATTTACAGGAAGTTTCAAGTACTTTTTTAATCAACACTCTGGTAAAATAAAAACATCCAATCTGTAGGCCAGAGTGATAGTAGAGCAGGTAGGCCACCAGTTTTTCTTTTTTTTTTTTAATTATGAGAACAATAATGCAAAGAGGACAAGGTAAAGTTACAGTGAAAGAACAATCGCCCATAAACAGAGTTCTCAGAAGAAATCCCCTTGCTGATGGCTAAATATTGAACTTACAGTCAAAAAAAATTAAGAAAAATAAGACAGAAGCCATGTACAATTACTTTGTCCACAAGTCCCCAGATTGTAGTACATTATAACATTTCTTAGCAATACACAAAGCAACCTAAAGCCATGAGATTTATGTGACTCCTTAACTTTGAAGGCATAGTATTTTTATATATTCATGCACATACATATTAGTTTAAGTTAACATCAAAAGTTTAAGAGGTTTTTTTAAGGGTTAGTCAAAAGGGCACAGTAAAAATGGTGTTAGAGTGGCAAATATTGCATAGGCCCACCAAAATATGGGAGTCATAGAAAGGAATAGCCTTGGTCTAAATACAAGGAGACCACTACCCCTGAAGTTTCCTGGCATAAGACCAACTCTAGGCTCCAGGCAAACTAGTTTATTCAATCCAAGTCATTGTCTGTAGTGCCAATACAGTTTTATTTTTCAAGCAGTCCTATTGTTGGCATCAGGTTTCTGTATTAAAGATCCTGGAATCTGCACATCCTACATTGAAGTCAGGCTGGTGTGAAGTATCCTCTAGTTTCACCTCACAATTAGTGGGCAATACAGCAAGCCCTGTCCAGGCCACCAGTTTTTCACATGACAGGCCTGGGCTTTGAGCCCTGGCATGCCATTTGTTCCCTAACTCCTTCCAGGTGTGATCCCTGAGCATAGAGCCATGAGTAAGACCCGATCATTGTACTGGGTGTGTGGCCCCTAAACAACAACAACAAAAAAAATACATGCAAGCAAAAATGTCAAGTTGGCTTGAAATAAAGGGTAAAGCTCTTGCCTTGCATATTACCAAGCCTGGTTTGTATGATCTACAAAGTTCTGTCAGGAATGATCTCTGAAAAGACATAGGAGGGAGACCTCAGTCACGAGTAAGTGTAACCCCAAACCAATAAAAATGAAACAAAAAGTCAAATAATCATTACATTGGCCTGAAGGGAGACTATAAAAATGTGTCCTAGTTCACAAACATAAATAACTACAGATGTTGCTCTATGATTGTAATGTAGGGATGTTATATGATGTATTTTCAGGGTACCCTAAAATTTACAGTTTATCTAGTAAACTGTAAATACTGCATCTCATCCTTAGATATCTATTAAACCTGACTTATAAGGCAGAAATGCAATCCTTTGTCATATCTCTCACAAATTTTTCATATTCATTGGTAAATATTTGTATATTTTTCTTTTTATATTTTAATTTTTTGCTGGGTCAGGAAGGACATGCTGTATTAGTGTGTATTGAAATCATATGTTATTCCTGGATTAGAACCAGAATCTGGGGCCAGAGAGAGAACACAGCAGGTTGGCATTTGCCTTGCCAGAGGCATACCTGAATTCTATCCTCAGCATCCCATAGAGCCTGCCAGAGAGACTCCCATTGCCTACCAGAAGTAAATTTAAAGTGCAAAGCCGGGGCTGGAGAGATAGCATGGAGGTAAGACGTTTGCCTTGCAATCAGAAGGTTGGTGGTTTGAATACCGGCATCCCATATGGTCCCCTGAACCTGCCAGGAGCGATTTCTGAGCATAGAGCCAGGAGTAACCCCTGAGCGCTGCCGGGTATGACCCAAAAACCAAAATATAAAATATAAAATAAAGTGCAAAGCCAGGATTAACCCCTGAGTTCCACTGGGTGTGGCCCAGAAACCAAAAACAATTTAAAAAAACAGAAAACAAAAAACAAAAACAAACAAAAAACAGAATCAACCGTATGCAAGGCAAGTGTCTTAACTGCACACACTATCCTTCGGCTTTAAAATTTCAACTTTTGGGGTTTGGGACAAAACTTGGATACTCAGGGATTATTCTTTCTCTTGTACTCAAGAATTAGGAGGTGGTCAAAATTTATAGGATGCTAGGGATCAAATCTAATTCAGCCTTGTGCAAGGCAAACATCCTATCCATTGTATTATCTGTCTGGCCCCTAAAATTCAACTTTTTAAAAAAAGTATTAAACTCTTTCCATCTTTGATACCTCAGTTACATGATAGTAGAGCACTAAATATTCAATGTTTTTATTAAATTAATTCATGAGTGATGAGCCATTGATCTTACAAGCAATACATACATAATTTAACTTAAGACTATTTACTTTATTAAAATACTAGGTCCTCAAGGTTTAAAGCTACCAAATGTTCTCTTATCTTACCTTTTCCTTTCTACATCTCTCTTTCTTTAGTCATACTGATATCTTCACTTATTTCAGTTTCAAGAAAAAAGTTGATGTAAGAATAAGAATATAAGAATGTAATGTGTAAGATATAAGAAAAGAATGTGAGAATATAAGAATAAAAATGAAAAATATAATTGTAACATTTTAAAAGTATGTGCCCTTTACATTGCAGAAAAATATGAACAAAATCAAATAAAAGCTCAAGTAAAACAAATAATTCAGCCAATGAATACCACATATAACAAAAGTAAATCCTATATAAATATTTATGAGTGAAAACAAGTAAAAATAATTGACTTAAAAGTCCAGATCAGAACATAATCGATTACAAATTTGGGGGATTTTATCTAGTCAAAGGTTACAACTTTTTAAAGTCATCATTTAATATAGAATGCAAGATTATATAGTAGAATGAGAACTGTAATCAAAGTTGATTTATTCAAACTGGCAATTTCCTTCTTTAGTAACACATGAGAGTCCTTAATATTTATATTAGGAAGACACATCAGTTAAAACTGTAAGGACAACTTTCAAAAGGTCAATTGGTATTGTGTATGTGGAAACCTTAATAAAAGCATATTGCTTAGTCACTGGTGGGGTTAATTAGTTAAATAGTCAGTGCTACTGAGTAATTTTCACACAGTCAAAATGCACACAATAAAAAGCAATTACACAGCAGTAGAAATTTGACAAAGAAAAGCAAGATGTATTCAATATGCTTGCCTTTTCCTTCTAAAAGTAATAAAACTTTAGCTAAAACGTAAGCTCATGTCTATTAACTTTCTCTATGCTATTAAAGAAAGTTTCAGCAAACCAAAAGAAAAGATGATACATCAAATGAAAGTAGCAATTAAACATAATGCATAGCAGTCACTATACAATTAGATGTTCCCCAAATATTGTAAATCATGCAAATTATACTAGCAAGAGAGAAAAAATGATAAGGTAACAAATATGAAGAAGCTAGTGGTGAAACTATTTTTTTGGAGGGTGTGGGATGTAGAGCCACATCTTATGGTCCTCATGGGCCTTTCCTGGCTTTCTGCACAGAAGTGACTCTTAACTTTCCTCAGAGAACCAGATGTGTGGGGCCAGAGTGATAGCACAGTGGTAGGGCCTTTGCCTTGCATGTGGCCTAAGAAGGACTTGAGTTTGATTCCCTGAGTCCCATAGGGTCCCCCAAGCCTGCCAGGAATGACTTCTGAGTGCAGTTAGGAGTAACCCCTGAGCACCACTGGGTGTGGACCAAAACCAACCAACCAACCAATCAATAAAGTTTAAAAAAGAGAACCAGACGTGAAACAAGAAATTCAAATATCAGGCAAGGCATTATCTCCTGTACTATATCACTGGTTCCTTTGTTGATTTGTTTTATATTTTTGTTTTGTTTTGTTTTTTTTGGGAGGCAAGTGTTGAGTCACACTAGGTGGTGCTCAGGGGTGTTTATCAAGAGAATATGTGATACACAGGATCCACAGAATATGGATCGCACAGGGATCTGTAGCATATAAAGCAAGGTCCTTAACTCTCTTTCTTTCCCTTGATTATTTTCCAATCCTATACTTTACTTAAAATTTAAAAATTTTTTTAGAGTGAGAGAAAAAGAATGCCAAACTAGAATATAGTCAGAGGGTGCAAGAGGGGAGAGATGAGGGCATTGGTGGTTGGAATGTTGTACTGGTGAAGGGGGAGTGTCCTTTTTATAACTAAAACCCAACTACAAACATGTTTATAATCATGATATTTCTTTTGTTTGTTTGTTTGTTTGTTTGTTTGTTTTTGGGCCACACCCGGCGATGCTCAGGGGTTACTCCTGGCTGTCTGCTCAGAAATAGCTCCTGGCAGGCACGGGGGACCATATGGGACACCGGGATTCGAACCAACCACCTTTGGTCCTGGATCGGCTGCTTGCAAGTCAAGCGCCGCTGTGCTATCTCTCTGGGCCCATCATGATATTTCAATAAAGATATTAATCCAAAAATAAAATAATTATTTTTTATAAAATCATCTCTGAAATAATTTTGCTATATTACCTTTTTTCAGAAATTATTTTTATACTTAAAATATCACTAATCTAAAGCATATCCTGCAAAGTAGTAGTACAATTCAAGTATTACAGTATGTATATATGTATATGAAACTGCTATATATGTATATATATATGTGTATGTATTGAATAACACTTTTTTCCAGGCCACTTGAAACATTTCATTTGTTTACATTATTACAACAGAGAGGCACTTTGTGAAATTATTTATAAAAGAGATAATATTTACATGCTTACCCTTTTTAAAATGATATTTTCTATTTAGTTTATGTTTCTAAGAATGGCTTTATAAGTTTGTAGAACTATTGTATATGTCATTTTCAATTTCCTTGCAAACTAGTTGCCTTTAAAAAAAAACTAGTCGGGGCCGGGCGATGGCACTAGAGGTAAGGTGCCTGCCTTGCCTGCGCTAGCCTTGGACGGACTGCGGTTCGATTCCCCGGCAACCCATATGGTCCCCCAAGCCAGGAGCAACTTCTGAGAGCATAGCCAGGAGTAACCCCTGAGCGTTACTGGGTGTGGCCCCCAAAACAAACAAACAAACAAACAAAACTAGTCAAGAAATTCTCTCTAGCTAAACACAGATCAGTATCAATTGTGACTTAAATAAAAAGAACACCAAATAAGATTTATTTTACCCATCAACACATGTTATATATTATCTCTGAATTCTGTTTTGTAAATAAAACTTAAAAAATGCAAAGAGAAAAATTATTTTATCCATAAGTCATGTTGCTACTAAGGGATAAATAGAAACATGCATAATACAAGGTACTTTCATTTGATGAGAAAGTAAATTACAAAGAAAATTTGTGGAAAATTAAGTTATAAATTATATGGGAAGTTGTAAATGATGAAAAACACAAATAGTTCTGGGGTAAAGGGGTCAAAGTAGATCATTTTTTCTAAATAAATTTTTTTTTCTTTTTTTTTGGTTTTTGGGCCACACCCGTTTGACGCTCAGGGGTTACTCCTGGCTATGTGCTCAGAAATCGCCCCTGGCATGGGGGGACCATATGGGACGCCGGGGGATCGAACCACGGTCCTTCCTTGGCTAGCGCTTGCAAGGCAGACACCTTACCTCCAGCGCCACCTACCCGGCCCTCTAAATAAAATTTTATTTTGGGCATTAAAAGTGTAAAATTTGAAGGCCATTTGAGAAGAACTTTAGAGACTAACATCAGCAAAATCTTAGATTAATTAATATATAATATTTCATTGCACTAAATGCAGAGATTGATTAACTTGGGATAATATATTGGAAAGGTATAGGTGAAAACTTTCTGGCCCAAACTACTCTGCCCATAAACCACACGACTGACAGTCCATACATCATAAATGCCCCCTTTAGTGAAGTATAAAGCTACAACCACCCAAACAAATTCTTGTAAAACCATGCTCACTCACCCAGTCACCCAAATCCTCTGTTAGCTAACCTATGCCAACTAAAATCAGCTTGTATTCTTATTTGTGAGTTTATACTCAGTGGACTTCCCATCCTAGGAACTTCAGATATTGGCCAGGCAATAGTTCATGTTTTGCTCTCTAATAGAACATGAAGTGTATGCGTTCTCTACAACCTTGTTGCTTCTCATTCCTTTTTCCTACTTTATAGACATTGATGTTTTGTTTTCTGTCCTGTAAAACAAAAGCACTTTTTCAAAACTTGGGATTCACTATTGCCATTGCCCTATCTTCAAAGTTTAGAATGAGGCATGCATAAGAAATATGCAGTGAGAGCCAGAGATACAGCACGGGGATAAGGGGTTTGCCTTGCATGCAGCCAACACAGGATGAATCGGTTCGATTCCGATTTGACAACTCGGTTCGAATCCTGGCATCCCATATGGTCCCCAGAGCCTGCCAGGAACGATTTCTGAGTGCAAAGCTAGTAGTAATCCCTGAGAGCCATCGGGTATGACATGCCCCCCCCCAAATAAAGAAGAACAAAAAAAATGCAGTTATCTTATTAATGAGCTGTAGTATCCAATAAATGGAAATTGGTCTCATAGAAGACTAAATCCAAACAATTTGACAATAAATAGCTTTCTATTTCCCTCATATATTCTCATTGTTAGGATAGTTCTCAATGTAGTTATTTCTCTAACTGCCCTCATCACTCTTTATGGTGAGCTTCATGTTGTGAGCTGGAACTTCCAGCCCTCCTCTCTTTTGTCTCTAAAAATTATTGCAAGAATGTCTTTCATTTTTCTTAAAACCCATATATGAGTGAGACCATTCTGCGTCTTTCTCTCTCTCTCTCTCTCTGACTTATTTTGCTCGGCATAATAGATTCCATGTACATCCATGTATAGGAAAATTTCATGACTTCGTCTCTCCTGCATAATATTTCATTGATATATGTAGTACAGTTATTTTTACCCATTTATCTGTTGAGGGGCATCTTGGTTGTTTCCAGAGTCTTACTATGGTAAATAGTGCTGCAATAAATATAGGTATAAGGAAGGGATTTTTGTATTGTATTACAAATTACTTTTTCTTAATAATTACTTTATTTGAGCACTGTGGTTAAAAAATTGTTCATGGTCAAGTTTCAGTCATACAAAGTACATCACCCTTCATCAGTGCACATTTCCCCCCACCAACACCCCCAGTTTCGCTCTGATTCTCCCTCTCTGCCTGTCTCTTGACCGGAATTCTATTTCTCTCTATATATCTCTTTCTCAATTATTTTTTTCTCATTTTGACACTGTGATTTGCACTATTAGGAAATTCTCTGTACTGAGAGTTACATCTGTGTATATATAAGCAGAAATTATTTATTATTATTTATAGTTCTTATTTTACTTCACATTGTGTTTTCCGTATAATATAAATTCAATAGTGCTATCAACAGCTATGAATATGAATACATAGCAATTAGATTACTATTGAAATTAAACTTGTTTGTTTTGGGTTAGTCTAAAATGCACCTTATATTTTTCTGCATTGCATTATCAGAAGTATTGTATTAATCCCCTGTTGTGTTTTGTTTTGAGAATATTCAAGGCTGTTTTCTGTCATCTTATATAAAACATTTAAATTGGGCTGCGTCCATGAAATTCCCATATATGGCCTTGGTGAAGCTATTTTTCATACATTATTTTACTGATATTCATTTTTGAATTTTTTATTTTTGTGTCTTTATTTCCTTATGTCAGAGATGTAAATTCTCCCTAACTGTCTGCATATTTTGCCATTCTGGTTTTGTTTGCACCTTTTTTGGGGGTACACACCTAACTGAGCTCAGGGCTTTCTCTTGGCTCTGTATTCAGATCACTTCTGGTGATGTTTGGGGTGCATTAGGGGATGTCAGGAACAAACTTGGGTTGGCCATGTGCAAGGTAAATGCACTGCCCACTGCACACCATGTGGTTCTCATTTTGCCATTTTGGATGACTCTATTACTAAAAGATGATTAAATAAAAGCATAGAATTCTGTAGGCTCTTGAATGTTAAACTTGGCTTGCAATTGAACATAGGATTTTTGCAATCATTAAAAATGTCAATGCAAAATAAATTAATTCATTATTTATTTATTTATTTTGGTTTTTGGGCCACACCTGGCGGTGCTCAGGGGTTACTCCTGGCTGTCTGCTCAGAAATAGCTCCTGGCAGGCACGGGGGACCATATGGGACACCAGGATTCGAACCAACCACCTTTGGTCCTGGATCGGCTGTTTGCAAGGCAAACGCCGCTGTGCCATCTCTCCGGGCCCAATAATTCATTATTTATTATGAGTAGACATTTTAGTTTTATATCTATTTAGTACACATTATGCCTGAAGTCATAAAAATTTCTTAGCTGAAAAAGGTCATCACAAGTGGTAAAGTTTAAGAAACCTTGCACTACCCTTAGGACAGTAAAAAAATTTTAAAGAAAGTCATTTCTATACAAACTAACTTAATTTTTATAGTTAAACATTATAGCTGGCTAAAAAGATAATAGAAATTTGTCCTCTGCATGAGGAGTTGCCACTAGAATAAGGGCAATTATCTAAGGTGACACACAATTTTGCCTCATTTAGAATAAGCAATATAAGGAAAAGAATTAATTTTGTGAAAATTTTTATTTCTATATAAGTACAATATCTAAGTGGGACAGGACATCTGACAAGTGAT
>NC_064858.1:104226229-104313729 GCF_024139225.1 Suncus etruscus
GTTTATAAATCTTTGTATTATGAAACTTACTTACGCCATAATATTAGATTCCAAAGAGCATAAATGTGGTTTCTTTTGTCTGGCTTAATATTTATTTTCTACTAAATATTCATTGAGAGGAATTTTTAATACTATTAAGATGTATTTTGCTTGGCTACTGATATAAATCTCTTAGTGCTCAAATTTACTGTTTCTTATTTAATAAGTAGAACTTGTAGAACCATTTTAGTTGTTTCTCATGACTTTTAACTTTTTTCTTTGTGTGTGTGTGTGTGTGTGTGTGTGTGTGTGTGTGTGTGTGTGTGTGTAGAAAATGTCCAAATCTGAAATTTATGTTAACAAAGTCAAAAAATTAAGGATAGGGGCCAGAGCAATGGTGCAGTGGTAGGGCTTTTGCCTTGCAAGCAGCTGACCCAGGATGGACCTGGGTTCTATCCCCAGCATCCTATATGGTCGCCCAAGCCAGGAGTGATTTCTGAGAACATAGCCAGGAATAACCCCTGAGCGTAACTGGGTGTGGCCCAAAAATCAAAAAATGAATTAAAATAAAATAAAGGATAAAACAAATAGTGCTCGCAATCAAGACAGTCTTGGGGTAAGGGACAGGAGGAGAATGGGGACATTAGTAGAGGGAAGTGGACCCTAGTGAATTTATTGGTC
The DNA here is from genome assembly GCF_024139225.1 of Suncus etruscus. Taxonomy (NCBI): domain Eukaryota; kingdom Metazoa; phylum Chordata; class Mammalia; order Eulipotyphla; family Soricidae; genus Suncus; species Suncus etruscus. Next base: position 104,226,890 of record NC_064858.1, read on the forward strand.
CTATAAGATTGTATGCCTGAAACTACTTCATGAATAACTTTGTATATCTGGGGATTCAATTAAAATAGAAAGAATTGGATTCAAGCATTTTTAAAACTTACCCACAAGGGCACACACAAGTACAAAAACACATACACAAAAGTACTTCCACTATATGTGAAGTTTTATGAAAGTGACTCATACTATTTCTTAATATCAAATATAGTGAATATTTACTAATATTTAAATAATAGTCTTTGAACAAGATGCAGGCAAACATTCTTATATTCTTACAAACACAACAAACTGCTGATTTATAGTATCCTCCTTTTTCAGTATGTAATGCCATTGTTTTAATGACATTCTTCTGTATCACAAAAAAATTTTAAGTAGTTTCTTCTCTAGGTGGTGCCAGTATAACCCTCTTTTCTGTAGCATTCATATTTATTGACTCATTCATTTTCATAAAATACGTTTCTCAGCATAACACTCCTATAACTGTTGACAGAGTATTTTTTCAAAATTTAATACTTTCTTCAATTTAATGTCATAATTCTTCATTTTTATTTTTATATTCTTCTTTGATAATACCTACTGATACGTACCTGTGTATTTTGTCTAGTTGCTTTATAAGTCCCACCCATTGGAGCTCAGAACTTGCTCTTGGTTGGTGTTTAAAGGTCACACCTGAAGGACTCAAGGATCCATCTGAGGTACCAGATCAAACCTGAGGCATCCTCCTGCAAAGGAAGCACCTTACTCACTTACTCACTGCCTTGTCATCCTGTCCCTAACTTGAAGGTGTTTGAATACAAAGGAAATGAAAAAAAAAAACAAATTTTTAATTTACAATTCGAATATTCTATAAGCTACAAAGGCATCGTACTTCAATAAATTAATCTAATATTGTACATATATAACTTTTATGTAGTTTCACTATAATCTATTTCCTTGACTGATCTGATTTTAAAAATTTAGACTTTTGAGAGGGATGTCTAATGAATTATGTTTTACCTTTCTTGACACAAAGCCAACTGAACATAGGCTCAAGATACTAATGGGAATTTTTACTAGAACCAGTTCAGTTATTCCTAATATTAGATAAGTGGGTACCGTATTTACTCATAAGAAATATATTTTATATTGATTCTCATGGAATAAAAACACACACACATACACACTAACATGTAGAAAGGTAGGCAGGCAATACCAGGTCTCTTCTCTATTGAATGAGGGTTACATATATAAAATATGACTGAGATAGTATATATCACTTGTCAGAAGACTGAATATAGCACCAAGAGAAAAATACAATAAAGTTAGTATCATAGAATGAATATCAGACTCAGTCACATTTAACCTCATAGGGAATATTAGAAATACTCTTTCAACTTGGCAATTTTGGAGAAAAGAAATGGGAAAGGACTTATCTTAGTACATACATGTAAGTATATGTAAAAAGATAATGTTTCAAATGCAAAAGTGTTTTCTATCTAGATTTATATTTAAACATCCTAAGTAATGACCTAGAGTTATTTTAGAAAAGAAAATATATGCTTCTTAATATCAGATAAATTTCAATGTTTTTAGCTCATATACTCAAAAATATATTGAGATATAAAATTAGGAATAAAAACGCATACACCTGTACCCTAAGGAAAATATTAAAAAATATGGAATGAACAAATCAATTCATTCTTTGGACCAGATCAGTAAAAATACATCCTCAAGGCTGAGGTTTGATCCCCAGCATCCCATATGATTTCCCATGTATTGTTAGGAGTGCAGATCCAGGTGTATGTCCTGAGCACACTGAGTGTGACAAAATATATAGTTTTAAAAATCAGTGTTATTTTTAAGATTTTCTGATTCACTAATACAGATGACACATGTATATGTCAAAAACAGGAGGGTAAGAGAGAGAATAACAGCCTTGTTATACTGTTGCCCCAAGTTCAATCTCTGACACCACACATTATTTGTCAAGCCTCACCAAGAGTGGTCTCTTAGTGACACGCCAGAAATAAACCCTGAACACAACTGGTTCAAAATAACAATAACAAAACCAGAATTCAACGTGTAAGAAACTTGGTTGCTGTTATATAACTTGAAGAAACAAACAAAAATCAACATCTTGTTTGAGATATCTAAGAGAAATGAGAACACAGGATCAACTACAGTCCTCCAAAATAGCAAAACTAACATGGCAATACAGAGAATGACTTTATAGAACAGGAAGCCCTTAGTAGCAATTCTGTTTATTCAGTGCTGTATATGTATATTGGAAAGCTTGAACTATAGGCAAAAATTTATTAGGGGTTTAGTAGACATGGCTCCAAAAATTAAAAACTCCAGAAATATCTAGTCATCAAGTGATGTCAGAATTGGGGCCGGAGAAATAGCACAGTGGTAGGCCATTTGCCTTAGATGCAGAAGGACAGTGCTTCAATTCCTGGCCATATGGTCCCCGGAGCCTGCCAGGAGAGATTTCTGAGTGTAGAGCACTGCCGAGTGTGACCCAAAAACAAACAAACAAACAAAAAGAGGTGACATAATTTTGTGAGTTTTGCATTATAGAGCTCTACCAAGTTCTCTCATAGTGCCTATTTGAGGTTGAGCTCATGTTTCAATAGGGACAGAAAGGGAAAAACATTTTGAACGTATCAGTGCATTCAGTTCTTAATAAGATCTTCCCCCAGGAAATATTATTTAATTAGAGACTAACCTGCTAGGATTTTGAGGCAGTCAGATGGGGAATAGGTTGTGATTTAAAGCGGTACTCTGTAATTACCCTAAAGTAGCCACAATTCATAAAATTTGGTCCCATTTTGTGAATAAAAGAGAGCAATAGTACTATGATGGCACCATCCCGTCGAACCATATCTAAAAAGGAGACAATCCAATAGGAAATAAAAAGGCTGTGATAAGAACATGAAGGTGCTTCACGTAAAGCTCAAAGCTCTTCTTTAATTATGGGCCCAGATCTATATAGAACGCCCCAAGTTGGGCCAGTTTTGGAGAAAAATCTACAAACCACTTTTGGAAATGCAAACCTGACATTTCCCCATTCTTGTGGGAGATGTCCATCTCAGATTGACAGCAACATCCCTGTTCTCTGCTCTCTGGGAAGCCCTCAATCTTTTATAAAGCCTGTGTGAATCTTTATCTTTTTCCCCTCCTAATTTCTAAATAAAACAGATTTTATTTCGCTATCTGTCTCATCCTAAAATCTTTTTCCATGAAGGAAAATAAGGAAACTACAAAGAAACTGAGTAGGGTAAACTTGATTTCCTTATTGTATAATCTTTAATTCCTCTCTTCAGTCTAAAGTCTCTGAATTCTGGGGCTGGAGCAGTGGCGCAAGTCTTGTTTGATCCTCCCCAGGTGTCCCATAAAACAAACAAACAAGCAAACAAACCCACTAAATTCTCTGAATTCTAGAGAAATGGATTCCGGGATCATATATCATGCATTAAGATTAAGATAGGTGCTATTAGATGTCAGCCATGCTGAGCTGTGCCTGTACTGTGCTTGTGCTCCTGTCACTATTTCTTAGTTTTGGCTAAGCCAGGCACTTCCCTTGTGAATAGAGAGGAATGCGGCAGACTCCTCTTTTGAGGCCCACACCTTCCTGCTCCCTTTTTACCCTAAATAGCATGAAACAATTTCAACAACACCTAATCATTTTCAGAGAAGGGAAATACCCAACTTCAGAGAACTCCAGCCATTGTCTTCCTGTTCTACCTAATGGAGTAGGAGGGTTATGGAAGGAGGACTGCACAGAAAATGCGATTATAGACTATGTGAGAAATTCATGGTCCAGAATGAAATACTCACTGAAAGACTGAGGCCTAATCATAAAAAGAACATATTATTTTCCTCTACTACACCTCACATTTTCAGGCTTTTTACAGGTGGGATTTTTTTTGGGGGGGGGGGTGGTTTTTGGCTTACACCGACAATGATCAGGGGGGTTACTCCTGGTTCTGTGTTCAGAAATCACTCCTAGCTTGGAGTACCATATGGGACGCTGGGCATCGAACCCAAGTCTGTCCTGGGCTGGCTGTGTGAAAAGCAAATGCCATTCTGCTGCACTATCACTCCAGCCCCTGGTATTTCATTTTTTACTGACATTTCAAGAGCAATAATTCTTCTCATTCATGAACCCAGAGTATTTGTCATTTATTTTTATTTTCCACAGACTCTTTTATCAATGAGCAATGGCTTTCTTTCACTGTAGAAATTTCTGATCTCTTTAGTTGTACTTAAACTGTTTATTTGATGTATAAATTGCCTGGTGACAATTTAAGTGTTTTTAAGCATTTCTTTTTTTTAGGTAAATTATTGTTAGTATTAACGTGATGTCTTATGTAGAGATAGCTGAATAGCTGATTGCCTTTTTATGAATCTTAGTCTTTTCTTATTAACATTTTTACTTGTTCTTTTTAATCACCAGAAAGAAAGAAAAATAATGGAACAATAATGCAGAAAATTTTTTAAACTCCTGTGATGCTGCTGTCTGTTCAAAGATGTTGTTCTAAACTGCAGGTGTCATTTTGTGTCATGGCTTCTGAGTTATTCACTATATTTTACTAAACTATATCACATTTGCCAATATTTTTTTTTACTTTTGGGGCACACCCGGTGAAGCTCAGGGGTTACTCCTGGCTATACACTCAGTAGTCGCTCCTGGCTTGGGGGACCATATGGGACTACTGGAGATCCAACCGTGATCCATCCTGGGTTAGTCTGTCTCTCTGTGTCTCTCTGTCTCTCTCTGTCTCTGTCTCTCTGTGTCTCTCTGTCTCTCTCTCTTTTACACACACACACACACACACACACACACACACACTCACTCTCATCCTTGTCTTCTACAATCCTTATTGGAAATAACTGATGAAAAACTGCTCAAAATAATATGATCAATTTACACATTCAGAGATGTTGCCAATATATAAAACTTAGTTGATGAAAACTAAAAACTTTTCTCTCTGGGAAAATATCTTGAAAAACATTCTACTTTGCCTGAAGGCTTACATAGTTTTGCATCAAATACCATGCTGAGTGAAATTTTAGCTTCATTAATTTCTTAAGACTGAGATATTTTTGTGTAGTGCACATCTCACATGATTATATATTTGCCCTGCATATGTATTTTTCTTAATTGACTTTGTTCACAAAGTGATGAGAATAAAATTCCATAAAATATGGAAGTGTTATTTTAGGTAAATATAACTTGTTACTTGCAAAAACATTTTCTTTAAAACTATTCTTTTTTGCTACATAAATACTATGTTATTTTAATTTTTGTTGTGGTCAAAGTGAATTACAAATCTTTCACAGTAATATTTGAGGCACATAGTAACAATGAATGAGGGGCTTTCCCACCACCAGTGTTGTCCTCCCTCCACCCCTTCTCCCAGCATGCGTACCACATCTCCCTCTTCGCCCCCCCATAATGCTAGTGCAACTATTCCCCCCTTGTACAGCTTGTTGTAGATTGGGTATCGATTCTGTTGTTGTTGACTTTGGATTTGGTATTTGATATTTAGTATTGATCATTTTTTATTTCCACCAAATGAACATACGACTCTCTGGTCTTGGTACCATCCATTTCTCCCCTCAAATTATGAGGGGGAAATTATTATGATCAAGATGATTCTTAACATTGTATATTGAACTGATGTTAGCACCATGATAAAAAAAATGCTCATGAAAATAAATATTTAAAATCATTTAAGATAAATATGCTGCTTGAATGTATTTTGTACACTGACATACACTGTCATTTGCGTAGTACCAAAACTAATGTGTTAGCAAAATGAAATGGCTACATTTGTCAATATTTTTAAAAATTATTTTATTAATTTAATTATTTTTTATTCTTTACAACTCTTTAAGTTATTTAAAGAAAAACATTGTTTATCATAATACATTTATTTCTAGGTAAGTGAAAGCAAAGTTATTGAGGAAAAAATAGAAAGAAAAAATAAAATGAGGGGCTGGAGAGATAACATGGAGGTAGGATGTTTTTCTTGCATGCAGAAGGATGGTGGTTCGAATCTCAGCATCCCATATGTCCCCTGAGCCTGCCAGGAGCAATTTTTGAGTGTTCAGCAAGGAGTGCTCTGAGTGCTGCTGGGTGTGACCCAAAAACAAAAAAAGGAAAAAGGAAAAAGAAAAAAAGAAAATGAAAGAGAAGAGAAAAAAGAATAAGCACAGTAGCAAACTCATTTGTGAAAAACATTGTTATCATCAATGAAGTCATTAATACAATGGCAAAAGGATTAGTAATCTCTTGTAATATGTCCAGGCTGATAAATTGGGTTATTTCTTTAGAGGTGGCAGTGTCAAACAAATGTCCATAAATTCAAAACTACAATACTATGAATTTTATGGGCATGTACTCAGCTGCAGGAACTCCTGGAAGAAGGGGAAATGTAATGGTGATTCTGGATGATGGACTTAACTGCCTCCTCCTCCTGCTATGGCCAACTTTGTGTTTCATGGGCTGGTGTCGCCATGATCTTTCCCAGCTCTGTTGACATCTCGTTTGAGAAAAGAGTGAGTCTATGGAACTAACCGGGTTCAAACATGGTAGTTCTTCTCTATAGATCTTATAGGACACTCTTCTGTTACTGTCAGAAAGCCTGGCAGCAAAGAGCAAAATATATTCAGAACTAAATTGATAAATCATTGGTGAATCTGAGTACAAAGCCTCTCCTATAATTATTAACATGGCAATAGAATTTTCATTATTTCTCTGTCTTTTCAATGTTCTCTTTCACGAAGAAATTTCAGTAATTACACTCCTAGTGAAATATATATATGTATAATATATATGTATATATATATATATTCTGTGTAATCAAGTTCATTATCTGAAAAATAGAGATTGCAAGAGATTGATGTTCTATGGCAAGGCAAGAACTCTAACTTACTGTACTATTGATTTGGCCTCAATTTTCTCCATTTTTCTTTAGAAAAAGAAGTTTGTAAATAGAAGGGGAAGCACATCAATCTATTTAATTTATCTATTTCTCTACCATGAGCTTCAGGATAGGAATATTTTTAATTGAAAAAAAAATTCATTCCATTTATCCTAAAGTTAGTAATTTACTAACCAAATTACCTTCATAGAATGTTTTTCAGCAACAATGTTATTAAAGAAAGAACATAATTTCAGTGTGTAGTTAAATGTCATAAATTATACATGAAATTTCTATATTTAAATGCTTATTTCACTACTTATCAGCTATGAAACACTAAGCAACACAATGGGTTGTATTGTCACACAATCAGAATTTTGTAAATAACAGCAATTAAAAATGGACCCCAATATTAAAACTTCTTTTAAAACTATTTTTATTTTTCTTCAGAGTTTTATGTATCTTTAGGATCCCTAATTTTTTCTAAAATTTTATATACTCAAAATATTTTATATTTTATATACTCAAAAATATAAAATATAATTTTTAAGCTTTAAAAAAATTAAGACTGCATCAAGTGGGGCTGAGGAGTTAGTTGAATAGATTGGAGTATATACTTTATATGTAGGAGTCCCAGGTACTATTTCTTCAATCACCACCAGGAACAATGCTCACTTAATGGTCAGTGGCTTCCAAACACTTCCAGGTGTAATACAAAAAGAAAAATATATCAAGACTATTTAAACCTTTACCTTGGGTTATGAAAGCATTTATAATAATGCTGCTCTCCTCTGTAAAAGAAACTATACTAATATTATAGATTTATTAAAAACAAATGATTTCTAAATGTCATGCTTTTGGAATAATATGGAACTGAACATTCAGATTATTATTGTCAACATTTTATCAGAAAGGCAAAAGACCCATACCACTTTCAAAGCTTTGTTTTATTGCTCAAAAAATAAATTGTTTCTCAAGGACCTTCAAATACATATGAGGTAATTTAAGTCATATGTGATTTATAATTTACTTCTTAAGAATATGAATAATGGCCAGAGCGGTGGCACAGTGGTAGGGCATTTGCTTTACACACAGTTGAACTAGGACACTGCAGTTGGATCCCCTGACCTCCCATATGGTCCCCCAAGCATGTGATTTCTGAGCGCATAGCCACGAGTAACTCCTGAGTGTCACTGGGTGTGGCCCAAAAACCAAACAAAAATAAATAAATTCCAAAATCAGAATAGTGTATTATATACACCTTAGAAAGATCAATAAAATGGCTAAATCTTTAGTTTGATTGTTGTGTCATTGGATCTGCCATAATTCGGCAATTAAATAAACATTCAAATGGTTTTTTATTTTCTTATTTTTTTTTTTTTTTTTGGTTTTTGGGCCACACCCAGTAACGCTCAGGGGTTACTCCTGGCTATGTGCTCAGAAGTTGCTCCTGGCTTGGGGGACCATATGGGACACCGGAGGATCGAACCGCGGTCCGTCCAAGGTTAGCGCAGGCAAGGCAGGCACCTTACCTTTAGTGCCACCGCCCGGCCCCTATTTTCTTATTTTTAACAATGTTTTCCTGAGTACTTCCTTTACTTGTGTTACTGGAATTTATAATACACAGTGAATAAGTGATAATAAGTAATATTGCCAGTTTACAATTAAAATTTGGTATGTTGGTACAATTTAACTTCAAGATAGTAACTCTAGCCTATATTTTCATAAATAATATAAACCAGTTGACTATTCCATTCTGAAAAACAAAGTTTATCTAGTTTTATTACTTTATTTCTAGACACAAGGATATCAACCACCATGTGCATAATTGTGCTTCTGGATTTTCCTCTGACAAGAAACATGAAAATAGGACTCCCAGGATATAAATAAATGCAGATTCTGTAAACCAGACCTGGAGTCAATTCAACAGAGGCAAGATTGGAATGGTACATTGAGGATATAGAGAAAAAGGAGCACAGAGATCATTTTATTAGAGCAATGATTTCTCTTTCTGAAGATGTATGGGAATCTTAGTGTTGACGGTAGCCTTTATGATAAGTTTGAACATGGACATTTTAATAGAAGATGAAGGTTTAGAGAGAAACTGTGATTTATACTGGTATAAAACTGTGATTTCTACTAGTAAAAATTGCTTAAAAGCAATAAGAATTTATTCTTATCCTCTGTTATTTATTCCTATATATAGTTTAATTATTCTTACATATATATTCTTATGTTTTATGTTATGAAATTAAGATTCTAAAATAAGATGTCAGTGTTATCTTTCTTCTAGAAATTCTAGGAGATCCAATTTTTTGCCTTTTTTTTTTAGCATCTAGAGGATCATCATTCAAGAACTCCTGGCTGCTTTCCTTTACCTTTAAACCCTGCATCTAAAGTCTGAGGCCTTGTGATATCAAATATCTCCAATCTAGACTTTTTCTACTGCTTTCCTCTCATAATGGCCCTTGTGACTACACAGGGATCAACTGTTTAATTATCAAAATTATAACTTTATCACATCTACAAAAATCTCTTTTACCACATCAAATATTGTATTTATAGTATATGCAGATAAGGATATCTTGGGGTGAGAAGAATATTCTCAAAATTCATAATATAAAGGGGTATGATGTTTGTGAAATATTGTCATTGTTTAAAAATATAACATATTAAAATGTGTTTATTTGTTTTTTTTGTTTTTGTTTAGTCCCACATGGCAAAGCTCAGGGGTTACTCCTGACTCTGTGCTCAGAAATCGCTCCTGGCAGGCATGAAGACCATATGGGATGCCGGGATTTGAACCGCCATTCATCCTGGATCGAACACATGCAAGGCAAGCACCCTACCGCTGTACTATCTTTCCGGGCCCACATGTTAACAATGTTATCTGACATGTTGCTCATGTTACACACTTGAGTACTACCAAAATGCCTGAGACTTTCTACTTCTGTTCTGCTCCTTTTCACTCCCTACTGCTTGATAATATATGTCAGTTTTATCATAAGGGCCACAGATCTGTCTTCATGTGATGTTGTCTGGTCCCTTGTTTTGTTTCTCTACATACAACAGTTGAATGTATGGTCATCTGATAATTGTGTTTATCCTGCTAAATTACTTCATTTAGTAACATTCCCTACATTACTATCCAAACTGAAGTAAATCATATTTCATGTTTTCTGATAGCTGCATCAGATATATACATAATTAAAGAAGTTTTTGTATAACAATTTAACCATTTACTTTCCATTAGATTTTTTTGGATATTTCCATATCCTAAGTATTACTGTTGCAATAAAAATAGATGTGCATAAATCTCCTGTATTTATATTCTTGTTTTCTCTCTCAGTTAAAAACAGTGGTAATGAAGTTTTTCATGATTGGATTTCGGTCTTACAATGTACATCACCCTTCATCCAGGAACATTTCAACCACCAATGTCTCCAGTTTCCTCTCACCCTCCCTCTTGTTTGCCTCTGGGGAATTTTAATGCTTTCTTACTCTTTCTATCTATCATCTATCTATCTATAGATTTATCTATCTCTCACTCACACACTTTATTATTCCTTTTATACACTGTGATTTGCACTATTATTTATAAAGGGGTACATTGCACATCACTTACTCCCCATTCAAGACCCAAATATTGTCTGGAGTGATCATTTCCACCTATAATTATCACAGTGGTTCCTTTTCTATCCTAATTTCACGGCTCCACTATTTGTGGCAAGCTTCCTAACATGAACTGGATCTCCTGGCCCTCATTTCTATTGTCTCTGGAAATTATTGCTATTTTCTGTTTTCTTTTTTTTTTTTGTCTTTCACACAAATGACTAAGATTATGCTATGTTTATCCCTTTCCCTCTGACTCATTTTACTTCTACTATCCATATATATATGCATGCATATGAAAAGTTCATTACTTCATTTTCCTAATAGCTGAAGAGTATTCTGTCATCTAGATGTATCATAGATTTATCACACATATGTTCTCGGACACAGGTTATTTCAAGTTTCTGGCTATTGTAAACAGTGCTGTGATGAACGTAAAAGTGCAGAGGACATTTCTGTATTGGTGGGATGGTTCCCAGGATATATCCCTATGAGTGGTTTGCTAAAGCATATGACTGTTCAATTTCTAGTCTTTTGAGAAATATTCATGTTTTCTAAAAGGCTGGACTAGTTGGCATTCCCACCAGCAATGAATGAAAGTGTACTTGATCTTGAGGAAAGGTATTTAGTTGTTTGTGTTGAGTATAATATTTACTATGTGCAGAGAGGAGCAGAAACTTTGGAGTGAAGTTGCAAGGATACCCTGGGAAGGCTTGGGTTACCACTTTCTGATCTCATATGACTAATACTGGTGAAATAGCCACATAAATTAAGGAAAACAAAACTAGTGACCATGTGGAATAAATCATTCACCAGAAGATGAATTATACCTGAAAGGGATAGAGTACCTGCAGAGTTAAGTGGTGAAGAAAAGATGAAGAGAACAACAAGAAGGGTGATTGTCACTATAAAATAAGTGTCTTCATAGTCAAGAGTACTATTAGAAAAGAATGGAAAGAAACTCTATGTTGAGGGAAAAAGGGGACATATTTGTCCTTAGATAATTCCAGAATATAAACAAACTCTGCACATGTTTCCCTATTTAAATACATGGCTTCTGTTGTTTATTAAAATAAAGATAATCAAATAAGAACTTTGCTTCTATTCCTCCAAATGTTGTTCCTTTATCAGATGGCTTTTCAAGGAATATAGGAAGAAATGTAAAATCCCAATTAAATGTCTAATAAATTTATATACAAAGCACAGTCCTTAAGATTATGTAATTTTTAAAAATAACTAAGACATTGTCAATAATTCTTTAGATTATTCTTATTTACTAATGCTCCTAGATTAGTTTATTTGTTATTATTTTATCCAAGCATTTGGTAAAAAAAATTTAAACTAAACGTTACTTTTACTATAAATTTGATAGTAGGCAGCAGTCAAGTTTAATTAAAGAGTGAATTAAAATAGTTGATATGACTGAACTCCACTGGATCTCAGATGCCAGCACCCTTCTGCCTCTCTACTCTGCTGTCCTGCATTTTCGGCCTGATTTCATCCTGGGTGCAGCTCATCAGCCAGCCTGCCTTCCCGTGAGCCTTCCGGGGAGCCTGCCTTCCCGTGAGCCTTCAGTGGAGGTGAGTCGACACGCCCAGAAAGGGAGGAGCCACTGAACTCCGCTGGATCTCAGATGCCAGCACCCTTCTGCCTCTCTACTCTGCTGTCCTGCATTTTCGGCCTGATTTCATCCTGGGTTCGGCTCATCTGCCAGCCTGCCTTCCCGTGAGCCTTCCATGGAGGTGAGTCCACACGCCCAGAAAGGGAGGAGCCAGAGGAGCACGGTTGCTCCGCTCCCCTTCGCGATGGTGCACATCATTTAGCCGATGAATACAACCACAACACGTAGAAAAATCCGCAATACTAGTGTGACAATGGGGAAACAACACGGGCCAGCTCCAGACAAAGAGAATGAAGATGGCAACTCTGATGACTTGAGCCTGAGTCTCTCAGATAAGGAGCTTAGAGTTGCAATATGGAACATGTTCAAAGAAATCAAACAAAGTATAGAAGAGAACACTAATAAGAATCAGGAGAATATGAAGATAGAAATGAGAAAACTCCAAACAGAAATTTCAGATCAAATAACAGGTCTGAAAAACTCAGTAGATGAATTGAAGAAAAACATGGTTGAGATTTCCCACAGGTTAACAGCAGCTGAGGATAGAATCAGTACACTGGAAGATGAGATGCATAACAATTACATACAGCAGAAGAAATTGGAAAAAAGCCTCAAAGCAAATGATCAAACAATGGAAAAATTACTCAAATAATGGGAACAGATGAAAATAGAAGTCTATGATAAGCTCAACAGAAACAACTTAAGAATCATTGGAGTCCCAGAGACTCAGGAAGAAAATCTCCAGGAAGAATCAACAGTCAAGAACATCATTAAAGAGAAACTACCAGAGCTAATGAATACATGCGATCAAATCCTACATGCCCAAAGAGTGCCAACTAAAAGAGACCCCAGAAAAAACACCCCAAGACACATCCTAGTCACAATGACGAATCCCATAGATAGAGACAGAATTCTGAAAGCAGCAAGATCAAAAAGAGAAATTACATTCAAGGGAACATCCTTGAGATTTACTGCAGACCTGTCACCAGAAACACTCAAGGCCAGAAGGCAGTGGTGGGACATAGTGACAAAACTCAATGAAATAAATGCTTCACCTAGAATACTGCACCCAGCAAAACTCACTTTCAGGTTTGAAGGAACAATACATAGTTTCACAGACAAACAACAGCTCAAAAACTTCACAGACACAAAACCATTCTTAAAAGAAAAACTGAACGGCATACTTTAAGACAAGGCTTACCAACAGACACACCAAACTTTTATATAAAGATGGCACTAACTCCCAGGACAATTCTTTCTCTCAATGTCAATGGACTAAATGCACCAGTTAAGAGACACAGAGTGGCGAAATGGATCAAAAAACTCAATCCAACCTTCTGCTGCCTACAAGAAACGCACCTGAATAGTCAGAACAAACATAGACTCAAAATAAAAGGCTGGAGGAAAATCATCCAAGCAAACAACACCCAAAAAAAAGCAGGAGTGGCCATACAAATATCAGATGATGCAAACTTTATACTTAGGAAAGTTGTAAGGGACAAAGATGGACATTTTGTATTAATCAAGGGATATGTACAGCAGGAAGAAATTACCCTCCTAAACATATATGCACCGAATGAGGGGCCAGCAAAATATTTAATACAACTGTTGACAAATCTGAAAAATAATATCAATAACAACACAATAATTGTGGGAGACCTCAACACGGCATTGTCAACACTAGACAGGTCAATCAGACTGAAACCCAACAAGAATATATTAGAACTGAGGAGAGAAATGGAAGAAAGAGGCCTAGTAGATATATACAGGACACTCCACCCCCAGAAGCCTGGATACACATTTTTCTCTAATGTACATGGGACATTCTCCAGGATAGACTACATGTTAGCACATAAAACATACCTCCATAATATCAAGAGGATAGAAATTTTGCAGGCTGCCTTGGCTGACCTCAAAGCCCTGAAATTATATATGAACTACAAAGGGACACAGAAGAAAAATTTTAACACCTGGAAGTTAAATAGCCTCATACTGAATAATCAGTGGGTCCGAGATGAAATCGAAGAGGAAATCAAAACCTTCCTGAAAACAAATGACAATGGAGACACAAACTATCAGAACCTATGGGACACAGCAAAAGCAGTACTGAGAGGAATATTTATAGCTTTGCAAGCACACATCAGGAAAGAAGAAGGGGCATACCTGAATAGCTTAATGACACAGCTCATATAATTAGAAAGTGCTCAACAAAAGGATCCAAAAATAGGGAGGCAGAAGGAAATAACAAAGCTGAGAGCAGAAATCAATGAAGTGGAAACCCGAAAAACCATCCAAAAGATCAACGAAAGCAGAAGTTGGTTCTTTGAAAAAATAAACCAGATTGATAGACCACTGGCAAAACTAACAAAGAAAGAAAGAGAGAGAAACTTGATAACTCATATTAGGAACGAAAAAGGAGAGATCACTACTGATATGGTAGAGATTCAAAGGGTAATCAGAAACTACTTTGAGAAACTCTATGCCACTACAAATGAAAACCTGGAAGAAATGGATAAATTCTTGGAATCTTATAATCTTCCACGATTGAATGAAGAGGATGTAGCATATCTAAACACACCCATTACTATTGAGGAAATTAAGACAGTAATCAAATGTCTGCCCCAAAACAAAAGTCCAGTCCCAGATGGATTTACTACTGAATTCTTTCAAACCTTTCAAGAGGAACTACTACCAATCCTGGCAAGACTCTTTCATAAAATTGAAAAAACAGGAAAACTTCCAAATAGCTTTTATGAAGCCAACATCACCTTGATACCTAAACCAGACAGAGATGCTATGAAAAAAGAAAATTACAGACCAATATCGCTGATGAATGCAGATGCAAAGATCTTCAACAAAATCCTGGCAAATAGGATTCAATGCCTCATTAAGAAGATCGTCCACTACGATCAAGTAGGTTTCATTCCAGGAATGCAAGGCTGGTTTAACATCGGGAAATCTATCAACATAATACACAACATCAACAGCAAGAAAAATAAAAATCACATGATCATATCAATCGACGCAGAGAAAGCATTTGACAAGGTCCAACACCCATTCTTGAACAAAACTCTCAGCAAGATGGGAATGGAAGGAACCTTTCTCAATATAGTTAAGGCCATCTACCACAAGCCAGAGGCAAATATTGTCCTCAATGGAGAAAAACTGAAAGCCTTTCCTCTAAATTCTGGCACAAGACAAGGCTGTCCTCTCTCACCACTCCTATTCAACATAGCACTGGAAGTACTCGCTATAGCAATTAGGCAAGAAAAAGATATCAAGGGAATCCAGATAGGAAAGGAAGAAGTCAAGCTCTCACTGTTTGCAGATGATATGATACTCTACTTAGAAAACCCCAAAGACTCTACCAAAAAGCTTCTAGAAAAAACAGACTCATATAGCAAGGTGGCAGGCTACAAAATTAACACACAAAAATCAATGGCCTTTCTATACACCAATACTAATAAGGAAGAAATGGACATTAAGAAAACAACTCCATTCACTATAGTGTCACACAAACTCAAATATCTTGGAATCAACTTGACTAAAAATGTGAAGGACCTATACAAAGAAAACTATAAAACTCTGCTCCAAGAAATAAGAAAGGACACGCGGAAATGGAAGCACATACCCTGCTCATGGATTGGCAGGATTAACATCATTAAAATGGCAATACTCCCCAAAGCACTGTACAGATTTAATGCGATCCCCCTAAAGATACCAATGACATTCTTCAAAGAAGTGGATCAGGCACTTTTGAAATTTATTTGGAACAATAAACACCCTCGAATAGCTAAAGCAATCATTGGGAAAAAGAATATGGGAGGAATTACTTTCCCCAACTTTAAACTTTACTACAAAGCAATAGTTATCAAAAAAGCATGGTATTGGAATAAGGACAGGCCCTCAGATCAGTGGAATAAGCTTGAATACTCAGAGAATGTTCCCCAGACATACAATCACCTAATTTTTGATAAAGGAGCAAAAAATCCTAAATGGAGCAGGGAAAGCCTCTTCAACAAGTGGTGTTGGCACAACTCGGTAGCCACTTGCAAAAAATTGAACTTAGACCCCCAGCTAACATCATGTACGAAGGTATAATCCAAATGGATTAAAGACCTCGATATCAGACCCAAAACCATAAGATATATAGAACAACACGTAGGTAAAACACTCCAGGACATTGAGGCTAAAGGCATCTTCAAGGAAGAAACTGCACTCTCCAAGCAAGTGAAAGCAGAAATTAACAGATGGGAATATATTAAGCTGAGAAGCTTCTGCACCTCAAAGGAAATAGTGCCCAAGATACAAGAGCCACCCACTGAGTGGGAGAAACTATTCACCCAATACCCATCAGATAAGTGGCTAATCTCCAAAATATACAAGGCACTGACAGAACTTTACAAGAAAAAAACATCTAACCCCATCAAAAAAATGGGGAGAAGAAATGAACAGACACTTTGACAAAGAAGAAATACACATGACCAAAAGACACATGAAAAAGTGCTCCACATCACTAATCATCAGGGAGATGCAAATCAAAACAACGATGAGATACCACCTCACACCCCAGAGAATGGCACACATCACAAAGAATGAGAATAAACAATGTTGGCGGGGATGTGGGGAGAAAGGAACTCTTATCCACTGCTGGTGGGAATGCCGTCTAGTTCAAACTTTATGGAAAGCGATATGGAGATTCCTCCAAAAACTGGAAATCGAGCTCCCATATGATCCAGCTATACCTCTCCTAGGAATATACCCTAGGAACACAAAAATACAATACAAAAACCCCTTCCTTACACCTATATTCATTGCAGCACTATTTACCATAGCAAGACTCTGGAAACAACCAAGATGCCCTTCAACAGACGAATGGCTAAAGAAACTGTGGTACATATACACAAAGGAATATTATGCAGCTGTCAGGAGAGATGAAGTCATGAAAATTTCCTATACATGGATGTACATGGAATCTATTATGCTGAGTGAAATAAGTCAGAGAGACAGAGAGAAAAACACAGAATGGTGTCACACCCCACTCAGAAGAGGCACAAACCACAAGGTAGAGTGCCCTCCTGAGAAAGAAATTATCTGCCAAAAAGGCCCGCTTAGAGTAGTTAAAATCACTTGACCCTTTGCGTGGATTATTTGGACATAATTTCATAAGGGTTGTAACTATTTCTCTCTTTATTTTTAACCTATATTAGAAATCAGGCCTTAGTAAATTCTTTCTACTAGAACAGCAATCAATCCAGCCAAAAGTCTCCCACTGTCAAAACTACCTTGGTGCCAAGAACTGGTTTTTCAACTTAGCTCATGAGTGAAGTAATTTTCACTTTTTGCTCTGTTTACCCAAAACAGGGTAATTTTCACTTTTTACTCTGTTTACCCAAAACAGAGTAATTTTCAGTTTTTCTCTGTTTACTCTTACGAAGCAATTTTCAGTTTTCCTCTGTAATTTTCAGTGTTTCTCCGAAACTCTGAAACAGTCCACCTGAAAATTACCTTTTTCTTCTGTTTTACCCAAAACTAGCAAACCCAAAACAAGCTGGCCTTTTCACCTTCAGTTTTAACTCTTTTATATGCTAATCTAAGCTAGAGTCCTTCATTCTTTTCCCAGCCTCTTTGATGTCTAGAATTTGCATCTGCCTTCCAAGTCTCTAACCTTTAAAAACAGCTAGCTCAGAAAATAAAAATGTCTCCGTTTCTGTAAACGAGAGTCCCCATGCAATCTGCGTGGTTTCATTCATTTCTACAACATATTTTCCGTCGTTCGCCATCCGTGTACCCACTCTCTCCCCGCGGGTTTTTTCCCGAAAATCCACGAAGGATCTGTTTGCAGGCGCTGGCGTCTAGCGGACAGGTTTGGCTCACAGCAATTGGCGCCCAACGTGGGGCTATTCGGAGAGGGTAAGCTATTTTTCTTTTCTTCTCTTCTATCCTTTCTTTCCTTCTCTTTTTCAATTTTAGGACACGGAACTGGCCCTCGTCAAGGTTGCCTAGGAACCCCTGGAAAAGTACCAGGCTTTAAGACGAGAAGGTAAACGGGAACATGGGTCAAAATTATTCTAAGCAACAAATTCTTTCTGATACTATAAAGTATATTCTAAGAGCTAAGAGTTATGCCATATCTCCACAGCAGATACAGCAATTTATTCTATTCTTAGAAACTTATAGCCTCTGGTTTATTGAAAGGGGTACTCTATGTTTGAAAGATTGGCTACTAGTACAGCAGGACATCCAGGACGTATATGATACGTATGGTCCTAATGCCCACCTAAATCTTATCTATACAATTTGAACAGAGGTTATGGAGGTAATTGATGATAAAAAATCAGCCCAAACTACCAGGGCAGAGATAGAATATAATTATTTTAATCAGCAGTCCAGGCAAAAAATCAATATAAATTCTATGAGAACTAGCAATCAGTGGCTTAATAGAGCAAAGAAAGGCTCAGAACCTTTAACAACTGAAGAGCTGTTTCCTTCTATGGCATCTCTAAACTTAGAGACAAAAGAATCCCCCAAAAGACACCAAGTTATAAATAAATCAGAATTAGCTTTGGCTACTGTTTCTCCTGTGCTAAAAGTTAAAAAGTTTTTAGAACAAAACAATCTGTATGCTGCATCTTTTTATGCTACTGAGTCTTGTTCTCCTGTAATGTTTGAGAAATATAAGAACGCCTCAAAACCACTTGTAACATCTATAAAAATTCAGGACAAAGATATTTTAGGCCACGTGGATACCGGAGCAGACTTTTCCTGCATCGCTGGAAAAGATTGGCCCCACTCCTGGGCAGTGAAACACGTTCCATTCCCTTTAAGGGGTCTAGGATTGCCTAAAACTGTTCTAAAAAGTGCTGTAGTCCTACCTTGGAATAATGGTGTAAGCAAAGGAAATTTCCAGCCCTATATTCTACCTCATTCATCGTATACTATATGGGGAAGAGATGTGCTAAAAACTGTCTAAAAATCATAATTAATAACATTTTTGCATATCTAATGCATAAATTCTTTTCATAAGTCTCTGCTCAAAAGTTTTTCTTTTTATAAATATGTGTGTATCCGTAAAAGTTGCAGGTCATATCTAATGCAACAAAAGTAGAAATTCGCCAATTAAAAATTTATAAAGGTAAACAAATGAACTTAATTTTTTCTATTTCTCTTCAAAAACCTCCCTTTTTAACTAAGAGTCGACTCTTCTATTTTCTTCTAAAAAGGCCTTATCTTATCTTTTCCTAAAACAATTTTTTATTAATAGCCAGCAAAAATCTGGCGGGAATAATTTGGAAACGTCCAAAAAATTTCCCACAATTTTTCTCATCTCATCTTTTACCTGCACCTATAAGTTTGTCAATTTATGTGCTGTGTGAATCTAAAAGTTTGTCTAAGTATGCACTGAATATTGTGTGTCTGAAAACAATGTGTGAGCATATTACAAATGTGCAATTTTGAAAAAACAGCTTTTTCCTAGGTCAAACCTCGTCTCAGAAAAAAGCAAAGAAAAAAAAAAAAGGTGTGTTTGCGCTTTGAATTCAAGCGGCTTCTAGGCCCTGAGGGGGAAGGAACCCTCCCCCGCAAAGAGTTCATTGTGGTCACCAAAATGAAAACAAAATTTCTCAAGGTTTCCAAATTTCTCTTTCTAAAAGGTTTTTTTTTATAAATCCAAATTGTCTAATGATATTGCAGTTAATTAAAATTTAACCATAGTATTAATTTTGTGTATGCATAATATTTTTACAACTTAATTTAAAAAAAATTTTTTTTTGGTCACATAAATTTATTACTGTGTAATATTATCATTGGTCATAATTATATTAAAACTGGTATCAAATTGTGTTAATTCTTTATTGTTATCTAAAATAATTATACATCTAAAAACTAACTTTCAATCGTATTTAATAACATCTAGCATTTTATTTACTTATATTTTAATTAAGGGTAATTTTCATTATTTCCATCTTTAAGCCTTAATAAAAGTTTTCTAATGTTAACAAATAGCTGGCATATACCACCTGTCAGCACTGGTTTTAATTAGTTAAGGTGTATTTCATCTACAAGCAATGCCCTCAAATTTTCAACAAATTTTAGTACCTTTATTGATAAAAGGGAACTTATCCCCAAAAGTCTACAACTTTAACAATTAATTAATCTGGCCATTTCATTTGTCAGTCTATTAGTGCCAAATTAATTTTAAAACACTAATCTAATGCCTTTTATGGTAAAATTCTAGTAATAAAGCATGTTTTTTAACCTCATAATACAGTATTCATAAAATCAAAGCTACATAACTTATTGCAATTTTAAAAATTTACTTGTTCTGTGCTTTCAGCCTCTTAAATCTTTAAATTTATCTTTTGTTTATACTCAATGGCTACCTTAATTTGCATATGTATAAACAAAAATGCCTTCTCTGCAAACCACATTTGCAAACAGCCTTCAGTGGCTGCCCCCAAAAAAAATTTTTTTCTTTAATCTTAAAAATATATATGTCTAAAAATATAATTTTAATTTTCAACTATCTAAAATAAAAATTTTTTTAGTTAACTTGTGTTTGGTAACCACCTTCTGTATTTGTTTTTTTTTATGCATTTAAAAAAAATACTTAAGTAAAAATTACTTAATAACTACAAAAAACTGGTCATTAGTAACAAAAGTTTATTCATGTACTAATTACTCTGCCTTATCACGATAACTCTTACCCAAAAATTTATAGTATACAAATTAACAGTAATATTCAGCTGTGTTTTCTCCCAAAAAATCATTAAAGTTTTGTTCCTAAATACAGGAAATGTGCCTTCAAACAAATGCCAAACTAATAAGTTACATCAATTTTTACGTCTTGTTTGGTGCATAACTTTTCATTTACATAACTCAAAAATATTTTCTCTCTATTTCTATAATTTTTTCTATAAATTTGTTTTCTTTTATTTCAATATGTATACAGTATAATCAGGTCAATTATTGCGGTTTTCTTAACAAACATTTTCTCTTCTTTTTTAAGTATAAAAATCATTACTTTATAATCTTATTGCTACTATGTTAATAAGTTTTGCTTCTTTTACTTTTCCTTATATTTCTAGCCTCTAAATATACCTACCACCACTACCTTATCTACTTGCTTATAAAATGCATTTAAATATTATAACCTTACCTTGTTTTATAACCAATCTGTACTAATTAATAATTGTAATTGCTTTTACTTAATTTTTGTATTTCATTGCAAATTAATTTTTATCCTCCCACAGGAAACAAAAACACGTGCACCTCTAAAACAATCTTAAAGTTTTTAAATCTAATCTGCTCAAAATCCACTAATCAATTTAATCCTTTCCAGGAATTGAAACTACAAATTTATACCAGTCAATTGCATTCCCTTGCAATCAAAGTAACTAAAAATCTTTCTTCCTTTCTTATAGGCAAATAATACAGCTCCTTTTAAATCCTAAAAACAAATAATGCAAATTCTCTACCCTCACTTTCTTCTAACAACCTTTGTTTTATAGAACTTCTACAACATAAGTCCAAAAGGGAAGCATACAGCTCCTCCAAAGCATAATTAAAAGCTATTTAATTTTTCCACAGGTCTAAAAAGTTTCTCTGAAACCCAGTCAAAGTAAAACAATTACCATGCCCCCACTAATTTTTTCACTTAAGTTTTCCAGTTTTCTTCAAATAACTTCACAAAAACTACTAAGGCTATCTGCCTAAGAAGAGCAGTCTCCCTCCTGCATAAAGCTAACAGGCTCACACCCAGCACCCCTGCTAATTTCACCTAACAACTCCAGCTGCATTTTCAACCCCCAGTCCTGTGACTTCTGCAAAAACGCCATCACTGATAATCCCTGAAAACTGCCTGGAAACAAATGACGTCACACCCGCAGCTGACCCCTGAAGGCTGCCTGAAAACAGATAACGTCACACCCACAGCTGAACTTACAAACTCTAAAATTTAAAAACTAAACTTATGAACTCTTCAACAAAATATCATCTTTTATTCTTCTAAATATATGTTTCCTGTTTAACCTACCTTCTTCAAAGCAGCAACAAAACTTTTATTATCATTGTAATTTGTAACAAAAAAAAAATTTTTTTTTGTATATGTGTTTATAATTTGCAAACCAGCAATTCCCCTTCCAAATATTTCCCAGCAAAAATTGTTTCATATATGCCATGTTATTACTATTGCTTAAATTGTCCTCTAATTTCCAACTTTTCTATGCTTCTTTATTTCTAACTTTTCATAATAATGTAGTATTACTCAATCTTCTCCTTACAATTCTCTCACTTATAATATCTTACTTAATTGTTTTTTTTATTCCTCAGTGCCAGTGCACATTCTCAATTTTTATATTTTTTACAATCACCTGTCTATATTTTAATTTTCATATAATAGTATATACTTTATACCTTATATAGCTAAGTGTATCATAGCTCCTTATCCCACCTTGCAAATAATGATTATAACTTTTGGCTCTTTTGGTACTGTCTCTATTCTTTCTAATTGTACTTATTACAAAAAATAGCATACGTAAGGTGTTTTGCCTCGCATGCAAACAGTAATTCGAACTCCTATTTGGTCCCTAGTGTGCAAAAGGCTATCCTAAGCTCACAGCCAATAAAAGCCTAATATTGCCACCAGGTGCCTGCAAAAAAAAAAAAAAAAAGGGTGAAATGTCACACCCCACTCAGAAGAGGCACAAACCACAAGGTAGAGTGCCCTCCTGAGAAAGAAATTATCTGCCAAAAAGGCCCGCTTAGAGTAGTCAAAATCACTTGACCCTTTGCGTGGATTATTTGGACATAATTTCATAAGGGCTGTAACTATTTCTCTCTTTATTTTTAACCTATATTAGAAATCAGGCCTTAGTAAATTCTTTCTACTAGAACAGCAATCAATCCAGCCAAAAGTCTCCCACTGTCAAAACTACCTTGGTGCCAAGAACTGGTTTTTCAACTTAGCTCATGAGTGAAGTAATTTTCACTTTTTGCTCTGTCTACCCAAAACAGGGTAATTTTCACTTTTTACTCTGTTTACCCAAAACAGAGTAATTTTCAGTTTTTCTCTGTTTACTCTTACGAAGCAATTTTCAGTTTTCCTCTGTAATTTTCAGTGTTTCTTCGAAACTCTGAAACAGTCCACCTGAAAATTACCTTTTCCTTCTGTTTTACCCAAAACTAGCAAACCCAAAACAAGCTGGCCTTTTCACCTTCAGTTTCAACTCTTTTATATGCTAATCTAAGCTAGAGTCCTTCATTCTTTTCCCAGCCTCTTTGATGTCTAGAATTTGCATCTGCCTTCCAAGTCTCTAACCTTTAAAAACAGCTAGCTCAGAAAATAAAAATGTCTCCGTTTCTGTAAACGAGAGTCCCCATGCAATCTGCGTGGTTTCATTCATTTCTACAACATATTTTCCGTCGTTCGCCATCCGTGTACCCACTCTCTCCCCGCGGGTTTTTTCCCGAAAATCCACGAAGGATCTGTTTGCAGGCGCTGGCGTCTAGCGGACAGGTTTGGCTCACAGCAGAATGGTCTCACTCATCTATGGGTTTTAAGAAAAATGAAAGACATTCTTGCAATAATAATTTTCAGACACAAAAGAGAAAAGAGCTGGAAGTTCCAGCTCACCTCAGGAAGCTCACCACAAAGAGTGATGAGTTTAGTTAGAGAAATAACTACATTTTGAACTGTCCTAATAATGAGAATGTATGAGGGAAATTGAGAACCTGTTTAGAGTACAGGCGGGGGTCGGGTGGGGAGGAGGGAGACTTGGGACATTGGTGATGGGAATGTTGCACTGGTGATGGGTGGTGTTCTTTATATGACTGAAACCCAAACACAATCATGTATGTAATCAAGGTGTTTAAATAAAAAAAAAGAATTATTAATAAAAAATAGTTGATATGGTTTTAAGGTATTATCTACTACATTGATAATATACTCAAAACATATTCCTTATTTCACCTATTCAAAAAATATTTACTGTATCTACTAAAAAGCTTCTAGGTACAATTTTAACTATAACAAAAATTTCTTTATCGTGTGTGTGTGTGTGTGTGTGTGTGTGTATTTGTGTTCTATCAATACATTTGAATACCGATTAAAGGTAGGGAAAAATAATGAAATAAATGGTATGCCATGTTTTAAGCATGAAGTTCTGAAGTTCCATTTCACTGATTCATAAACTTCTCCACATTTTTAAGAGTTATTTATTTTATTTTGTTTTATTTTATTTGGAGCAGGTCACATCTAGCAGCACTTTGGCCTTAGTCTGGCTCTTGATCAGGACTTGGAAATCATATACTGTATGATATATACTAACCTGGAATATAACCAGGTCAGTAGCATGCAAGGAAGGGCCTTAAGTTATGTACTATCTCTAGTTCCTCTAAGACGATTTAAGACTCCACCGTGGTCACGCATGAAATTTGGAGTCCTCTTTTATTTTTAAATGATACTTCATGTCTTCATTCCATAAAATATAAATTCTTACTGTGGTCAAAGTGTAGTAAGATACAGGTAGAAGTACACAAGGAAGACATAAATTGAAGGAATTTATTATCTAATTGATGAGACAAGTAATGTGGGAGCTTCCCTCAATTCTTGTCCCTTTTATTTCTTCCCCAAATAAAACATTTTCTAAATTAAAAAAAAATAAAGAAAATAAATTAAATGGATTTAAAAATAGATTAAGGACTTTTGTGAGGGACAAATAATGAGAAGAAGACTAATTGTCAGACAATCAGAGAAGTTTCTCAGAAAGAAGTCAGCATGAGTAACTGATCTGATAAGGAGTATTGTAATAAATACTCATCTCCATTACTGTTCAGTTGTAAAAAAAAAAGTAGCTAAAATAAGGCGGCCACAATTCATCAGTATAACTAGAGCCTACCCAACAGGGTAGACCAGGTTTTTAAGCAGTGATAGATTTTATTTTGTTAAAGGAGACCAAAACTGGCCTGGACCCTGGTGGGGTCCCGGGTTGAAGATGCCCGAGTCCGGGGAGGGGTCCCAGGGATCGGGGATGCCCAAGATCCAAGGAAAACTCACCACTCAATTGAGGAGACACAACCTTAGAGGATGCCAAACGTAGATTTATTTCAATCACGGAGCTCGGGGTCTATGCAGAATCCTGGCACAACAGGGATTTCGGTTTGCAGGGAAACCCTGTGCAATTCCCCACACAGGTTTTTAAGAAGTTTTACATGGTAATTAGCAAACAGGTCAAAGCATTTCATAGGTTGTACAAATTCTATGAGTTTGAATTTTATCAATGGCAATCTCAGAAAATGGCGCAAATCCTGCCCCTTCCTGACCTCACAGGTGTTCCACCCTGAGCCTGATGTTTTTCCTGATAAAGGTATTCCTCCCAGGTGGTCCCTAGGTGTGTACTGGTTTGGCTTGGGGAATGTCCCTTGCTGGTAGGGCAGAGGTCCCCTGTGCCAGGGTGGAGTTGTCATTCTGGGTTGTGGGCTTGACTGTGGGGAGGTCGTGAAGTTATTTTGTTAAAGGAAATCTTCTAGCCAGCTAGTGACAGAAGCACGATCAGCATTAGTCTTAACAATTTTTATGTTTTCCATATCACCCCATAATTGTTATGCTGTATTTCATAGCGCCTTGATTTCCTTTTTAAACTGTTTCAGAGTCTGCTTTTCCTGCTTGATGTTTGAGAGTCTTATGTACTAGTCATGTACTAGGGTGGAGGTGTCATTCTGGGCTTTTAAAATGTTTTAGCCAGCAAGTGACAAAAGCAAATTTAACATGTGAAGCCTCATCCCCTGCCCCATTCTTCCTAGGTAACTTGACCTTACCTGCAAGACCCCGCCCATTTCCTGGGAGGGGTCTTGGAAAGGGTAGATAAGGCTTTGACCAGAGAGGATTAGGGCCTTTTTGGTCTTTGGCCAGCATGGAGGTCAAAGGGAAGATGGGTGAAAGGAGTTAAGACTCAGGGCTAACCTAGAATGGCTGAATGCTTAATTGGTTATGATATAGGCCACACATGTGGTGGATAGGGCATGAATAAAGTTAATGCTTCCTGAAGCCTGCCTGTGAGTGAGTTCAATACCCGTTGCTTTCCTGGACCCCAGACCCGCAGGTTGATGGGGGGATGAAGCCACGTGGCCATGGCCTAAGAATAAAGGCCTCCATCCATCTCCATCCAGCACCATCGTTAATTATTTAATTCTACAACATGTTCTTGACTCATAACTACTTTTGACCTAATGTTTTACTCTTAATTATGAAGTTATAATTTTAAAGTGCCCAGATGTCTTGATCTCCTACTTAAAGTTCCTATTATTTCCTCAATTTGCATCAAGTGAGCAGGAGTAATTCTTACCTTTTTGAGCCAGTCAACTAGCTAGCCTGGGACCCCACTGGGCAGTTGGCTCTGATTGCTGAGGAAATAAACCAACTTTAAAGGCATGGAGGAGTTTTTCTAAACTGTATGAAAGAAGGAAAACACAAACTTGGTAAGAAGAAAAACTAGTTTCGTGTTTACTATGTTGTTCTAAGAAAACAGCCTAAATCTACCATTCCTAAATACTATTATTTCAAGCTCTCAGATAAAACACATGAACTCAGAATTAAACCCAAACCTAATGTCTGGATGCAAAGCCAAACTTTTTCAAACTCAAACATTTCCAAACTCAACAATTTAATGGTGCCCTTGCACAGTCTGATGAGGTTCCCCATGTCCCACAAAGATCCAAAAATATTCACACTTGAATTCTGAGAAGCTGTGAATATGTTCTGTTAATCATCTGATCTTAAGACTGTGTATTGTCTTGATAATGTAGTATAACCACAGGGTCTTTAAAAAAGAAAAGGAAAGTAAGAAGGAAGTTGAAATAATGTGATTTGAGAAGGAAGGACTCAAGCATAGGTTTAAAGATGGAGAAAAAAAGTCATCAGTCAAACAATTTAGTCTCCAGAAACTTGAAGTAAGAAGGAAGTTGAAATAATGTGATTTGAGAAGGAAGGACTCAAGCATAGGTTTAAAGATGGAGAAAAAAGTCATCAGTCAAACAATTTAGTCTCCAGAAACTTGATATTCGAGAAAATAGATTTTACCCTAGGCAGTTTCAGAAAGAAGAGAGACCCAAATGATGCCTCAATTTTAGTTAAAAAGAAATACCAAATTCCAAATCTGAGAAAGTAAATATTAGTAATTAAATAATTTTTTTGAATTTTTTATTTAAATAAAATGCATCACATAGTTGACATAACTTATCATAATACATTTATTTCAAGATAAAGAAAAGCAAAGTTATTGAAAAGAGAAAATAGAAACTAAAAACATGGAAGTAAAAAAAGGAAAGAAGAAAAAATTTTAGTAGCAAGTAATTTGTGAAAATTATTGTATCTCCAATAAAGTCGTTAATACAATATCAGACGGTTTAGTAAGCCCTTTTTCTTTAAAAGATTAGTGATTTCTTATGCACTAGTAGAAAAGAAAAGAAAATAGTTCTCTTATTGCAATGTTTGTAATTATTCATATATTATCACAAATATATCTGGAAATTATATTAGATAACAAAAATATATTATGAGCAAAACATACAGTAGAAACATAGTAGAAAACAGCCGTATAGATATGTCAAAATAATTTTAAAATGTGGGGCCAGAGTGATAGCTCAGCGGTAGGGTATTTGCCTTGCACTCAGCCAACACAGGATGGACCCTGGTTTGATTCCCAGCATCCCATATGATCCCAAGCCTACCAGGAGATTTTCTGAGCACAGAGCCAGGAGTACTGCTGGGTGTGACCAAAAAATAACAAAAAAAATATTGTTAAAGTATGGTATTATATACATATATATGTATATCACAAAAGATGATATTTCATGGTAGGTATATTAATTTCAATTTCAGTTTTTCTTCTATTTTCTCATAACTCACATATTCAAAATTTTGAAGCAGTCATTTACTGTTCTGAAAATATTCTTTTTGATGTACAAAATTTTATAGTTGCTTTTAATGAGTTTAACCAATGTTTTTCTCTATCATAAATGTATGAAAATCATACTTTTTCTTTGTGTATGGTTTATTTTATTTTAAACATAAAGCATGCTAATGCAAATGGAGTAATTATAGCTATCTTTATAGCTAAGAAGTATTGAATGATATATTTTTTTTTAGTTATGTGGCTTTCTACATGTAAAAATATCAATAAAAATGATCAGTCATTTCAATGAAGAGTAGAAAAAGAACTATCAAGAACAAACAAAATCTAGAAAAATATGGCAAAAAATTAGCTTGAAATAGTTATAGAAGAAAAAATTGATTTCTTTAGCTAGGACTAGAAGCAACTTGTCTGGGAAGTAGATACAAGTTAGATTCTAATACCTTCATACATTGTTATGTAAG
The DNA here is from genome assembly GCF_024139225.1 of Suncus etruscus. Lineage (NCBI taxonomy): Eukaryota > Metazoa > Chordata > Mammalia > Eulipotyphla > Soricidae > Suncus > Suncus etruscus. The sequence goes on from NC_064858.1 coordinate 104,255,403, forward strand.
ATTTACTTTTTAATGCACAATGTCATTTCTAAAATGAAATAAATCCATATCTATTTAACATTCTTGCAAAATATCTGTAAACTGTAAAAACGTAAGCAAAACCCAACAACTACAAGTATATAAAGTCACTAAAATGTACAGAAGTACAAGCTTGTTGCTGGTGATTGTTGATACTTAACAGAGAAAAAGGATGGCTGAAATTTTTTTAAGCATCTGGCCTGAGGTTAGGACACATTCAACACAGGAAGTGACTTAAACTCCACTTGAAAACTTGACTTCTTCCTGACCTTTGAAAATCAGCTGCACTTAAGTAATTAGAGAGTAATTAGGAAGCAAAGTTGGTGGAAAGGTCAAAACAAATTTTGCATATAAACTAAGCCTAAACATTTTACTGACCCCAAATTACACATCCAAATGTCAAAGCATTCCAAAAAAAAGGGGACTAAGTGAGCAGAAATGTGTACATTTTACCCGAGACAGGCTTGTGTTATGTGAGTCAAACCAGGTTGACAGTTGATAAGAACCAAAATAGGAACATTCTTGCCAAATACAGAAGAGATTTTATTTAAAACAATAGAAAGAAATGAAAAAAGGCAAAAAGCTTCCCATGGCGTTATGGGAACCGCCTGAAAGAAATTCACAAAAAGAAACATCTTTAAAAAAAGAAAATAAGATACAGACTAAAATAGGATATATGTGAAATATATGGCATGCAAACCTGTATTGTTCAACAAAAAATAAGAGTTATAATACAGTGATAGGGAGTTTATCTTGCATGTAGCAGACATGGGTTCTATTCCAAGTACCACGTGTGGTCCCTAGAGCAGCACCAGGAGTCATTCCTGAACTCAGAGCCTGGAATAAACTCTGCCTACCACTGGGTGTGGCTCAAAAAATAAAACACATAGAAAATAATTAAGATAACATTATTCATTCAAAAAAATTTAATATGATTCACACATTGAATTGGACAAAATATATTAAAAACTGTTATAATCACATCTAATTACAGATTAGAAATTGTGCAAATATATGAAAATGTTGCAGAGGCGTTAACATCTTATAAAAGAACCAAGGACAAATTTTACAACTGAAAATACTGTAACTGAGGTTTAAAATTCTCTAAACTTAGGTTTAGACAGTTCAGTTTAATAGCAATTAATATTTTAAAGCACCTAAAATTCAACTACTTTTACTAGATGTCAAAGCATCTAGTAAAATTTGCTCTTTTCTCCATCTGGACTGTATTATTGTTTTTGAGATGTTCTCCCATCTTCTACCATCCTGTACCTTGTTCAATTTATTATGCACATCACAACATATAAAAAATTGATTCTCCTGAAAGATAAATAAAACCTTGTAGTATCTCTCCAACAATATACTTTATATCCAGTAATATTTCTTTACTCAAAACTTTTTGAAGATTTCCACATATGTAAGGCAAAATTAAATTTATTTCTTTGACCTATTTCTAGATGTCCAGGTTCTATTTCAGTTCCCTTTGTCTCTTTTCTCCTTTATATTCTACTTTATTTTGTAGGGAACTCAAAACAAAGTAGTTTATTTTTGTTGCTCTTTGAATACCCATAACAACATGATACTTGCTGCAATTGTCAGGATGTACTAATCACATCAAATCCTCAGCCCACACTTATTTATCTTTGGTTCCTTGGCCTTGAATTGCCACTTGGGTACCTAGTCTACCTGAGTCCCTAGTAAGAGGCCAAAAAATGAAAAAAAATTAGACTGTTGGAAACAATATTTAATCACACACACACACACACACACACACACGCACACACACATACACACACACACACAAAATTGATGGGTTAACAAACCAATCTGTCTATAATAAACAAAGACTAATATTCTAATGCCAGGTTTAATATAACAAAATTCAAGGAAATTCAAGGATTTATGATCACAAAAAACATGATAATTTCCATTAATTTTAGAATGTTTCAAAGAAATCCACAGATCACAATCACTATTCTTATAAGCAACTTTTATAAGAAAATACCAAAGCTCCCCATGATATAATAATAAATATAAATAGCAATATGATGTCACATAAGCATGATTCCTAACCTAGTACCTTAGTATTGTGGGCAGAAACACTATTCCATCCTTTCACAGTCCTGGAAGAAACTAAATCAAAGAACTACTGTTGATTAAGATTAGCCCTAACCAGGCTATATGAAGCTTTAAAAGATGTAAAATTTTTGCCATGTAGGTCAGCCTACAGGGGGTTTATCTTCTATAAGATGAACCTCTCAAAATAGGCATTTTCTGAGCTTTTATCCTATAAAAAAATCATAAACTCAAATATATCCTGGAAGTACAAATAAATTACGTGAAGAGACTCACTTGTCCTTAATGCTTTAATCTTTCTCCAAACTTATAACTAAATTATTTAAGTACTGTTAACTAATCTAAAACAGATAGAAAAATAGGAAAACATAAGAAAACAAAAATTTATTTCAAACTCATATAAATTATAAAAGATGTTTCTTTTTTTTTTTTTTTTTTTTTTGGTTTTTCGGGCCACACTCGTTTGATGCTCAGGGGTTACTCCTGGCTAAGCACTCAGAAATTGCCCCTGGCTTAGGGGGACCATATGGGACGCCATGGTCCTTCCTTGGCTAGCGCTTGCAAGGCAGACACCTTATCTCTAGCACAACCTCGCCGGCCCCAGAAGATGTTTTTCAAGAAGAGATCCTGGATCTACTTACCATGCTGCTCCACCTCTTCGATAATTGACTGTGAAAGGGATAGACCCTTAGAGAAGGTTCAATTGTTTGTACGGAATAGCTATCAGTGCATTACAATTTTATTTTGATTCTAGTTATAAAATTCTTTTCATGCTTAATCTAGAAAGTCAAACATATTGTGTAAGTCATAAAGGACAAGGCAAGGAAATTGGGATAAATTAATACTTTCTGCCATCTTCCTTAGATTATCTGCCTGATAAGGATGAATAAATATCAAAAAAGAAACTAAAACAAAAATTATTAAAAAGTATTTATAAAATTGCCTTGTAGCAGAGGCCAGAATGTCTGTGTTATTGGAGAGTGATCAGAAAGTGACTTAGAAATGCAAAAAAAAAAAAAGTGATTTTTTTTGTCTCAGTTGGAAGACTTTGAAAGAATTTTTAAAGAGTTCAAGTAATGTACTAAACTTAAGAGCTTTCTTAATCTGACCACATAAAATAACCCAGAAACATTTAGATATATAATGGATGAATTGATGAATTAGTCTAGGAAAGACAAATATATTGCTGCATTGAAAAAATCTGTGGTCCTGGGACAAATCAAACAGAATTAAATAGTTTTTTGAGTCTTTGATCCAAAAGTAGTGATATTTATAGCTAGCTAGTGTGATGATTACAGTGCATGCAACAAACACTGACTCAATCTCTGGCTCCAGATGGTTTTCAAAGCATCATCAAGCTGAAAACCAGAGGTTTTTAAGCATTGCAGACTGGCCCACGTAATTTCAGTCACCTCAGGGCTAAAGCAGTTCCACATCCTCAAGCTCTAATACTGAACCATCAGCCTATAACTGTCCAGAGTGACCGTTGACCTTCTCCCCAGCACCATTTAGAATTTCTAAAAAAAAAAAAAGAATAAATTAAAAGCAATATAGTATTTGTATTATATTACAATATACTTAATGAACTACTCCCAACTGTTGACTTCCCAGATTTTCTGAACTCTGATGTTTAAAAATTCTTGCTGCTAAAGGATAAAAGTTCTTATCAAGAATAATGATAATTTTTCTACTAAATTTGAATTCCAAGCTAAGAGATGGTGTTGGTACAATGGATAGGATGCCTTTCTTGTAAGCAGCTGACCAGGTTCTATTCCCATCATCTCCTATGGTACCTGAATCTCAATAGGAGTTATAGCTATCACTTTAGACTTTACAAGGCATTAAATGGTGAAAGAGTGTTTTGTAGGTATAGCTAGTTCTAATTATCAAGAGAAAAGAAAGATGTTGTCACATAGTAAATTGAGAGGCATGTGTCTGAAAATCAAAATATCTGAAATATTTTCTACTAGTTCCGTATCCACAAATCCTTATTTATTTGCAAGCACTCTGGTGACTCAAGACTACCAAATTTAATCACAGTTTTACAAAAAGAACTCAATTTAGATGCTTGCTAAGAAATGTATATTTCTTTGGTTTTTTTTTTTTTGTTTATTTGTTTGTTTTGCTTTTTGGTCCACACCCAGTGACACTCAGGAATTACTCCTGGCTCTGCATTCAGAAATTGCTCCTGCTTGGGGGACCATATGGGACACCAGGGGAAGGAACCACGGTCCATCTTAGGTTATCCGAGTGCAAGGCAAACGCCCTACTGCTTCACCACCTCTCCAGCCCCAGAAATATATATTTTAAAGACAGTTACAAATGCAAAATATAGTAAGGTAAATTATCACAGACCAAGAATAATTTCATGCCTAGTTACACATATAAAACATAGTCACATCTACATATGTTTAATTACTCCCCTCTCTCAATTTTTATTTTTCTAAATAAATTGTCATGACAATTATGTTAACTTAATCACTGCAGTTAAGTTTTTATGATACACTTATATATGAATGGTTAGATGAACATTCAGAAAGAAAAGTAAGAACATGATAAGCATCGCTACCGTTTTATTTTGGTTTATGGGCCAAAACAGCAGCAATTAAAAACCCTTCCTAGTTCCTTCCTGGATTCATTCCTGGGTTTTATTTTCCAGTGAAATTGTAAGGATCATGTAGTTTTGGTTTCTGCATACAAAGCATTACCCTAGCCATGCAAACTATGTTTCTTATCCTGATCTCTACTTTTCGAGGAGAGTGCTGTCATGTTTATATTTTGTCTGTATAGTAGTTCTATGTGAAGTTGGAACATAATTCTTTTCTTTTTTGTCTCAAAATTAAGTTAGGAGAGATTTTTGTCCAGGACCATCAAGTATGATATGATATGTTAAAAAAATTGTGTAAGGAGGGTCTGAAAATTAGTACAATGGGTAGGGAACTTCTTTACAAGTATCAAATTCGAGTCTTAACACCAACCATGGTTCCCGAAGCATTTGCAGTAGTGTTATCTGAGTGTAGTGAGGAGTAGGCTCTGAGCAGCATTAAGTTGTGCCCAAAAACAAAACAAAATAAACCAATAAAAGAAAAAAATTCAGTAATCAACTAAGTACTTCCACCATAGAAAATAAAAATTCAACTTTAAAACTTGCTTTGTAGTCTAAATTTCTTTCTTGAAACATGCTTCTGCAAGATAATCCACATAAAATCTTAAGACAGAGTTGACATGGCTATTTGTGAATGTTGCCGGAAGTATCTTCTATAGAGGCTGTAAACTGCTGATTTCCGGTATCATTAACATTGCAAAGGCTCTATAATGTGTGTAATTATTTTCTGCCAGTGTGTATTCTCCAAAGTTTATGGTCTCTTTACCCAAATACGGTGAGATACCTTACTGTTGTTCAGGTTGGTTAGTTTGCTTTTTTACACCACTCTGGGTGGTATTCAAGGCTTACCCCTGGCTCTGTACTCAGAACTGGCATCTTTCAAGGCACTTGTTTTCCCATTTTGCTATCCCTCCAAGATGCTATGTACTTCATAAATTATATGGTAGGCTTAACATAAGTATAAGTTCCATTTAAAATATTTAAACCATCTCAACAAACAAAACAATAACCAACTTATAAAAATAAATTGAATATGTATTTTTCTATCAAATATGGAGTCCAAGTCATAATTCTCCAAAGAAATAAGAAAAAAATATCCTTGACATTTTCCAGGAGAATGAAGAAAATATTTTATTTGAATTATTGGTTATGGTATGAATTGCATATTTTACTCTCTTCTAGTTACATTTTAAAACTAGCAGTAATATTAATTTTAATTTTTTGAATACATATGATTATTGTGAAGGATAAAAACTTAAGGGAGATAGACTTATTTTAGCCAAGTCTTCATCTTTTCTCCCTTTCTAAAATTTCTATCATTCACAGTTTAGTTACCATTTTGCACTTTCTTTACTTTCTCTTGTTTTTCTTTATTTCAGATATTCATTTTCTTCCTGTTCTATTTATTTAAAAATATTTGCTGGGGCCAGAACAGTGGTACATCCGTAGGGCATTTGACTTACACATGTTGGCCTAGGATGGACCACAGTTCAATTCCCTGGCATCTTATATGGTCCCCCAAGCCAGGAGCAATTTCTGACCGCAGAGCCAGGAGTAAAACCTGAGCATCACTGGGTGTGACCCAAAAAAACAAAACAAAACAAAAAATTTGTTGTTTTATCTGAGGAAATTCTTCCATAATATTTTTCTGCATATAGACCTTTCTGGTTTTTTCAATTCTTGACAGAATTTTGCGTCATGCTGTTTATTGAAAGTTATCTGAATATAGGTTATTAAAATAATTAATTTTTAAATAGAACATGTAAACTATTATAAATAAGCTCAATTACATTAGAGTCTGTCTTGCTTACTGTACATTTTTAATGCTTTATGTATTACGAAAACATAGCATTTATTCTTTTTTTGTTTGTTTGTTTTTGTTTTTGTTTTTGGGTCACACCTAGCAGGGCTCAGAGGCCACTCCTGGCTCTATGCTCAAAATTCGCTCCTGGCAGGCTCTGGGGACCATATGGAATGCCAGGATTCAAACCACTATCCTTCTACATGCAAGTCAAATGCCCTACCTCCATGCTCTCTCTCCAGCTCCGCATTTATTCTTAATTTCCATTTAAAGTAGAGAAAACTAAGGCAAGAATTTTCAGATCAGAGAATCAGAAGATGGTATAGATGAAAGTTAGAAATGGAATCTGGGTATCTGTAAATGAGTTTTTACTTCATTGTTTAATGCATTCTGGGATTGAGTTTATTAATGATGTCATATTTTATTAATGACCAAAATAAGTATAAGCAATATAAAAAAATATAATGCACGTTATCATAGATTTGTTGGAAGAGACTGTCATTTTTACATAGCTATTATCTCCCTCACTGCTTGTTCTGCCCCTTTTCTTTTTTCTTCCCCTTCTGGTATTCCTATAATATGGAGATGATTTCTTTGTCTTTGTTCATTAAATAGCATACATATTCTTCCATTGATTTGCTTGCTGACATGTTTTTTAGTTTCTTTAGTTCCATTTGTATGGATTCTCTCATCTTCTGAAAGAGTTCTTTGAGTTGAATGAATTGTTCATATATAGATTGCTTAATTTTGCAGACTAGTGACTCCTTGATTTCTGTTACTAAAACATTAAGTGTTGTCTTCGGGTCATCATCTATAAGGCTCAGATGATTTTTGTGGCCTGAAATTTTTTTAGAGTTCTCTCAATATCCACAATCTTTTCTTAGTGCCCCCATCGTTCTTTGCATAGAGTGGGTTGGAATACTAAAGTTTCAGGTGGTTTAAGAAAGTGTCCTATTAAATTGGTTGTCTAAAAGGTGGCTAGAGTTTTATCTACTTTTGAGGTTATTTTCCTAAACACACAATGTTATTTATGTATGATAAAAAATATTGCCAACTAATTTATTTGTTTTTAAAACTGAGTGTTGATTTATATATTTTGTAATAGAAATAAGATCTAGGTCCAATCAGTCTGGAAAATTACTGAGATAAACTGAAATGTATTCACTGGAGGCACTAGCATCTCTGCACAGTTCTCAAAGAGGAGGATTGATGGGACAGAAGAGAGGGTGTGTTTTTCTGCAGACAAATCTGCGATATAACAAGAGACAGCAGGGAGATCTGGACTGATGGTGGGACCTATCACTTTATTCTTGTATCTACTTTCTATTAGTATAATCTGTTTTGCTTTACTAATAGTAAGATTCAGAGACTAATAAAAGCAAATACTGGTTAGATTGTATGTGTTTTCCCACCTGTCATTACATTGCACATAAACACAGTCATTAATAAAAATTTGCCAATATTTTTCTCACATCAATTGTACTTTTTAGTGGGTTTGCAGGATGCACACCTCACATTGTTTACTTACCTAAACATTTTAGCCCTTGCTCTGTGGACAGGCATCATTCCTGGTGGAACTCTGGGGTTCAAAATGGGTCAATTGTGTGTAAGCCAACTGCCTACCTACTGTATTATCTTTCCATCCCAAACTCACATAAAATTTTTAAACACTATAAAGATTTTCATCTCTCTTTCTCTCTCTCTTAGCTTTAGGAAAATCTGTCAGTGCTCGGGTACTACTCCTAGCACAGTGCTTAAAAGTCACACATCACTGTGCTAGAGAACAAAGCAATAGTGATCAAACCTAGGTAACCCAAGTGATATCATACACTCTAACCTTTAAATCTAGCTCATATTTTATGTCAAAATAAAAGATTCTGACCTTTAAAACCAAATACTATTCAACATGTCTGAATGTTGAAATTATTTTCATAATGGAAATCTAACTTGATAAAAATATTTTATTAAAATAAAAGGGTCTTTTATTTATTTATTTTTTTTGGTTTTTTGGCCACACCCTTTTGATGCTCAGAGGTTACTCCTGGATAAGGGCTCAGAAATTGCCCTTGGCTTGGGGGGAACCATATGGAACTCCTGGGGATTGAACCGCAGTCCTTCCTTGGCTAGCGTTTGCAAGGCAGACACCTTACCTCTAGCACCACCGCACCAGCCCCGTCTTTTGTGTGTATGTGTGTGTGTGTGTGTGTGTGTGTGTGTGTGTGTGTGTGTGTGTGTGTGTGTGTGTGTGTTTTTTGGGTCACACCCGGCAGTGCTCAGGGGTTATTCCTGGCTCCACGCTCAGAAATTGCTCCTGGTAGGCACGGGGTACCATATGGGACGCTGGGATTCGAACCGATGACCTCCTGCATGAAAGGCAAACGCCTTACCTCCATGCTATCTCTCCAGCCCCCCCCCCCCCCGTCTTTTAATTTTTGAGATAATAAGAAGAGGAGAAGGTGAAGGAGGAAGAGAAGCAGCAGAAAATAAGGAGAATGATAACAAGAATGAAAAGAAAGAAAAAAGGAGGAGGAAGAAGAATGAAGAAGAGGAGGAGGAGGAGGGGGAGAAAAGAAGAAGAAGAAGGAGGAGGAGGAGGAGGAAGAAGAAGAGGAGGAGGAGGAGGGGGAGAGAAGAAGAAGAGGAGGGGGGGCAATCTGGATGTCTAGAGAAAGATTTTATGAAAGACCTTTTTAACCGAATAATTCTTAACTTAGCTAATTATTAATAACCAAATAGCTAAATAGCTATTTAATACACTCGGTTTAACCAAGCTTTTATTTCTCTTCTTAAATCTACTTAACCCACCTATGAATATTGACCATTAGAGTCACTTGAAATAGAGCTAGTTTTGAAATCTTTTTTTTGTTTGTTTGTTTTTATTGTTTTTGGTTTTTGGGCCACACCCAGCAGTGTCAAAGGTTACTCCTGGCTATCTGCCCAGAAATAGTTCCTGGCAGGCATGGGGGACCATATGGGACACCGGGATTGGAACCAACCACCTTTGGTCCTGGAGGTTCTGGATCGACTGTTGCTTGCAAGGCAAACACCGCTGTGCTATCTCTCCGGGCCCTAGTTTTGACATCTTTTTTTTTTTTTTTTTTGGTTTTGGTTTTTGGTTTTGGGCCACACCAGTTTGACGCTCAGGGGTTACTCCTAACTATGTGTTCAGAAATCGCCCCTGGCTTGGGGGGACCATATGGGACACCGGAGGATCGAACCCCAGTCCCTCCTACGCTAGTGCTTGCAAGGCAGACACCTTACCTCTAGCGCCACCTTCCTGGCCCTCTAGTTCTGAAATCTTAAGAAGCCCCTCAACCCAGGGTCTTCAAATTTTACTAAATATTTCCTGGGATTTTTGTACTTAAAAGTCTAAAGAAATATTTACTATTTTTTACCAATAAGAATATCTTTTATTTTGGGTAGGTAATATCAGAACTGAAAGTAATTGCTGACTTTAAATCCTGACTGAGACACTTTGTATCAGACATAAAAGATTGATCAGCCTATTCAAATATCTCTTCATCTGTAAATTAGGAATTATAGTTTTACCTTGTATGGTACAATAAATACATAGTAAGTTGGCTAACACATTTATTTTGGTACCCTAAAAATAACAATTTAAATATTTAATTGAAGTTATTATTATGACTATCATAACATTGTTACAGTACTACCTGAGGTGTTATTTGTTAGTATTGCTTTCAGAAATTGTATTTCTAATAAAATTTCATATGAACATCAAGCTTTTTAAGTTGAAGTAAAAGATGCATTTTACTGTACAATGTGATAATTCATAATTAAATGAATTATCTTGTTAATAAGCACTTTACTAGAGTTAATGTCATAGTATATGTAAAAAATAAACTTCAAAGCTTGTCAATACAGAAAATATGCTTTTCTAATAATAAAAAAACAGAGAACTTGGCCATTGCATCCTTGCTCTAAGATTTCCATCCTTAAGCTCTCTCTTCTAACAAATGTTGTTGCTCACAAGAAGATCAAGGTTATGCAGAACAGGAGTCAATATATTTTCTATCCTCTGTTTGAATCACATATTAAAGAGAATATTAAAAATTTAAGTGTATTCTTGTTCTTGTCTTCCTTTGAAGTTCAAATTCCGGATCATCGTACGAAATCTCTACTTGCATGGCTCATTCGACTTTAGATCATAGCATTTGACTTGAGATTCATTTGAGATGAGTAACTGTGGAGAAAACAAAGGGAAATAAAAATTGCTAAAGGAAAGAGGCCAAGTTGTTAACAGCAACTTGAAAAATAGATGTCTGATTAAAAGATAGAAGTATAATAAAAACTGTATTCATGTTGTACAGTGAAATAAGAGGATGTATGTCAATTACTTTCCAAAACCTTCTAGTGCAATGAATTTAGAGATAGAAATATTGTGTTTATCTTGGTTTATATCCACAGATATTATCAAATAAAAATTGTTCTTTTCTACAGAAATGTTTAAAACAGGAACATTTTTATTTTATGAATTTGTTTTTTTCTGCCACACATGGCAGTGCTCATGGGTTATTTCTGGCTCTGCACTAAAAAATCACTCCCAGCTGGGGACCATATGGGATGCTGGAGATCAAACCTGTGTCTGTCTTGGATAATCTATGTGCAAGGCGAATGGCCTACAGCTGTGCTACCACTACTGCCCCTTAAGCGTAATTTTAATTTTGGGGGGCCACACCCGGTGATGCTCAGGGGTTACTCCTGGCTCTGGGCTCAGAAATTGCTCCTGGCTTGAGGGACCATATGGGATGCTGGGGATTGAACTGCGGTCCATCCTAGGCTAGCGCAGCCATGGCAAATGTCCTACTGCCTGCACCACTGCTCTGGCCCCGTAAGCATAATTCTAAACTGATAATGTGTTTTTGGTTTGTTTCCTAGGAATAAGAAAGGAGAATGGATTGTTTTCAACTAAGTTTAAAGGAAAGACTACATTAAGGGCATTAAAACGTATTAGAAAAAGTGGTTGAAACACTATTCTATCAAAAATGATAGATTTTTTTTCAAAGTTGCTGTTGGGAAAATGTCAAAATAATGATATCAGCCATATAGGAAATGATATATTTGTTTCTTTTATATTTCTATTATTGATTTTATAAAGAACTACTTATTAAAATGATATCACTCTCTAGGTATTTAAAGCCTTTTAGCATTGAGGAATAATTAGCACCATCTATTGGAGAATCTATGTTAAGTAATATTGATACCCAGAACTATGACAAGTTAATAGCTATTTGTGCTTTAGCGTATTGACTGCATTAATTTGAAATAATCAGAAGAAAGCATTAGAATTTTCAATCAATTTTAAAACAGTGCTATTGCAAATCACTAGAGAAAATAACAAAAGCATGCTAATTGTATTTTAATTTTTTAATGCCACATGGCATTGAATAGCAGTATTTTGTAGCACTTTATCATTTGAAATCTGTCAACATAATTGTTGTCTCCCTACTGTAAATAATCTATTTTATTTGTATTAGAGATAAGTACTGTTGCTAACATAAAATCAAGGCAGACAACTTAAGTACTTAAATGGTTCAGCTTATTTTCTTGCTGTTGAAAAGTAGCAGTATTGCATATTTAAGCAATTAAATTTGGATGCATGTAATACAGATAAGAACTAGTGATATACAAACACTTCTGTTTTTGTTTTGTTTTGTTTTCATTTAACAGGAGTTCAGAGATAGTTCTGGGCTGATCTAAGTGCCCTTCCAGAACCATTGAGACTAGAGGCCTCTCCTATGCGTTATTCTGTTCTTAACATTGTTTCACTGTGTGATTCCAAATCTTTTCCACATAAATTATCATGTCATAATTCAGTATCCAAATTAAAACATAAAATAATGGGGCCTGAGTATTGGCGCAGCGATAGGGTGTTTGCTTTGCAAGTAATTGGCCCAAGATGGACTGCAGTTCAATCCCCGGCATCCCATGTGATGTGCCCCCACCAAGAAAAAGAAACATGAAAAATATGGTGATGTTCCTTTTCTTTTGGCATAAATATTATTTTATATTTACCACCACTTGAATTTTCTAAAATGATAACAAGCAAAAGCACTGGTATGTAATTTTGAAGTTGTATTTGGTTTATTACCTCATACAAATAAAAATTATATTAAAGGGCTGTAAGTGTTATAAAAATTTTCATGTACGACAGTATTGGTTCACAAAATATATTTGTGCATATTTAGATATTCTTGAGTAATTATCTTGTGGACTCATTTTAAGTATACATTTATTCAAATAAAATAATTTAATAGTTTAATTTTTAAATACTCAAATGTCCTTTGATTGTTTCAGCAATTATAATTTAAACATAATTTAAAACATAATATTGTATAAATAGAAAATGTATGTGTTCCTTTATACACATTTAAATTATTTTAAATTTGTTCATTATGATAGGTAAACATATAGTCTATTTTTTGCCATTTTCATACATAGTTGAGATAATTTTTAGGTAGATTGGGCCATTTGTGTTTCAATATGATTCAAAATGATATAAAACTATCATATGTTTCGGAGCGAGTGAGGTGGCACTAGAGATAAGCGCCTTGCAAGCGCTAGCCAAGGAAGGACCGCGGTTGGATCCCCGGCGTCCCATATGGTCCCCCCAAGCCAGGGGCAAATTCTGAGTGCTTAGCCAGGAGTAACCCCTGAGCATCAAATGGGTGTGGCCTGAAAAACAAACAAACAAACAAACAAAAACTATCATATGTTTCAATAACATTTATAATATTGCTTCATTTCAATATAGCTCTTTGAACTATTTTGTATATATAATATAGTATAGTTTTGGAGAAGAAGTTTGGTGGTATTCAGTCCGAGGATTTTTTTGTTTATTTGGTTGTTTGTTTGTTATGTTTTTTGGTTTTGGTTTTGCTTTTTGGGTCACACTCGGTGACCTCAGTGGTTGCTCCTGGCTTGGGGGACAAAATGGGATGCCAGGGGGGCCGAACAGCTGTCTATCCTAGGTCAGGCGCATGAAAGGCAAATGCCCTACTGCTTGTGCCACCACTCAGGCCCCCAAGAATGCATTTTCTAATGATTGCCACAAAACATGGGCACTTGAAAGCTGTTTTCACTTTCCACTATAAAAAGAACCATCCTCTTTGGATATCTTTCTGTTAGTGAAACTAACACAAACTTTCTAAATGCAGGAGCTACCCACATAATGCTATATAAAAGTGTTAAGGATGAACCATAATGCTGTTTTTCCCTTAAGAGATAAACACCACAGATTTAAGCAATTATTTATACATATTTTAGAAACAAGAGGCACTGAATCCAATACCACAGGAAGAATACCACATGATAATAGGTCACAGACAGATGTGGTTTTGAACTATAAACAGATTTTGACCTGTGGAAGTACTTTAGCAAATAAAAGAAAAATAAATGCTTATGAAATCTTTGCATTCATTATTTAATTTTTCAATTTTATTAAAGCACCACACTTACACTTATTCATAGTTGAGTTTCACACATACAATTTTCAGCACTGGTCCCTCCAGTAATGTTCTCAGGTTCCCTTCCATAACCTCTGTCCTGCCTGCCTCCCGCTAATCAGATACTATTTTTTCCTTTGAAAATTTGTTTTGTTGTTGTTGTTTTTTGTTTTGGGTAACACCCGGCAGCGCTCAGGGGTTACTCCTGGCTCCACGCTCAGAAATCGCTCCTGGCAGGCTCGGGGGACCATATGGGATGCCGGAATTCGAACCAACGACCTTCTGATGAAAGGCAAAAGCCTTACCTCCATGCTATCTCTCTGGCCCGAAAATTTGGTTTTTAAAGTTTGGATTTTATTATTTCAGTGCTGTTCACTCTGAGGTTTGTATATTTTGATCTATCATTCCTTAACACACCAACGTACTTGAATCTCCTTGATCCCTGCCATCCTTCCTATTTAACTTCCTTTGTTTTTTTCCTACCCCTTTCTATTTTTTTTTCTTCCCCTATTCTCTAGGACCAAAGGTGACCTAGCTATCTCCCCTTTAAACCAGTGCATTCTGTCATCCAGTTATTCTCAATACCACATATAGATGATGCCATCCTCCTTCTTCTGGCTTACTGCATTTTACATGCTATCTTCCAATTCCATCCATGTTACACTGAATTGCATGGCATATCTGTATATCTATATATCTATAACTATATATATATATATATATAGCCTTTCTTTCTGTATAATCCATATTTATTATCCTCTTATCTGTAATTGGACATTTAGGTTGATTCCAAATATTAGCAATTGTTGAGTGCTGAGGTGTATAGTGGTATGCATATGAACTTTTGAATCAACATTTTTTTTTCTGTATGGAGATCAATAGGCCAAAGAGGTATTGTTGGATCATATAGCAGCTCAATTCTGAGTTTACTGAGAACCCTTCTTTCTGTTTTCCACAGGAATTGGGCCAGACAACATTCCTACCTGCAGGGAATTAGAGTTCCTTTTCCATTCCATCTCTGACAACACACAGCATTCCCAGTATTTTTGTTATGAGTTATTCTTACTGGTGTAAGACTATATTTTATTGCTGTTTTGATTTGGATTTCTCTAATAATTAGTGACGATGAGCATCTCTACTTGAGCCACTTGTTTGTCCATTGGTTTGCCTCAATGTAGTGTCTGTTCATATCCTCTCCCCATTTTTGATGCAATATACACATATATATATATTGAATGTAATATATTTTATAACAAAATACCCTGCCAGTATTGTACAATACAAAATTTATTTCTTCTTGTATATATTGAACATGTATTCATAATAGTCATACATAACATGACTATTATGTATTCAGAAAGTTTTTTTGGTACCTTTGGAACATTTTCACTTAAATATTGAAGCAGGTAGGCAGGTAGAGGATCAGTCCCTGGCAATGAACTTCAAGTGACTTTTATGAGAACAAACTGGATTGAATCTAGCAAGAACCCAATCATCAATGGCAATGACTCCCAATGTGGAACATTTTGCAAAAGTCATAAATATCAGCTTTGGAGAAGCAAGGCCTGTAATCTTTTCTTGGAGTTGACTACACCACACTAATACGAGTGTAACTTCTTTTTTTTCTTTTATTTTATCTCATGCACTTCATTTCTGAGCGTGGTCAAATATTCTCACTTTTCACTTTTCCCTCCTATTTCTAAAATACAACTTCACTCTTTCACTATTTGTCCTGAAATTTCTCCTGAAATTATTTTCTATGAAAATAGATTCTATCTTGGAAAATTTGAATAGCACTCCGGAGTCTAAATTCTATGCTGTATGGAAGCTCCTGTGAGGTTCTATTAGTCTTGGCCTTTCCTGGGACATCAATAGTGAGCTGTGGTAGAAGAAACAGTTGGGTGCTAATATTAAGCTCTCTCTACTGGCTATCTTTCCATTCTGTGTTGTATCACATAACTACTACTAATAGTTATCTCTCTTGTATTTTCATATATCTGGAAATAGGCATAACATGCATAAGACATAATTGCGACTTACACTGGCAATTAGAGGCCTATTGAGCACTAAAACTAGAAATGATTTTTTTCTTTAAAAAATTATATAAAATTGTATTAACTTCAAAAATATAATTATCCATAATTTTACTGAAATCAAATTATTTTATTTGTAAATTAGCATATTTACACATAAATTATGCAACCTCTTGCTGTGTCCGGGCATATTCTAAAAGCAGTTCAATTTAATCAATACTGTTTACTCCCCTGACTATAAGAACCATTTAGGATGTTTACATGCTTTCAAATGTAATATCACTAAACTTCTGTTTATGCAAGTGGGTTTTAAATCTAGAAGAAGCTTTTACTAACCAGTAATAGCTTAACAGTATTAGTTTCTTGAATAAATATATATATCTATATATTTATATGGTAGAGTTGTTTCTTTTATAATAAAATCTCAGAGCTTTGTAGGTTTTAATTTTTGCTAATTTGGGGGTTTTGAATGCATTTCATCTTTGACTGAATCTTTTAGTTTTTAATTAGTTCAGATTACTTCGGTTTGTCTAAGTAAAAGAGACTTTTCTTTTTTGTTAATTTGCTCCATTTTTTTGTTTACAACTGGTCTAAAACTTTGTCTATAAAGTAAGGAAAAAACTGTCTATGAGATTACAACTGTTATTAATGTATGACAGCTGAGAGCCTAAGATATATTGAGGTTTGTTGAGAGTATACTGTATACATTTTGCCTAAGGTTTTGTTCAGATCTGTTTTCGTTTCTTTTTTTTTTTTTTTTTGGTTTTTGGGCCACACCCGGTGACGCTCAAGGGTTACTCCTGGCTATATGCGCTCAGAAGTCGCTCCTGGCTTGGGGGACAATATGGGACGCCGGGGGATCGAACCGCGGTCCGTCTCCTAGGCTAGCGCAGGTAAGGCAGGCACCTTACCTCCAGCGCCACCGCCCGGCCCCTGTTTTCGTTTCTTTATGAGGCACCCACAAACTTCTTTAGTTGCTTTGCCAAACTTCTGCTGTTTGGCACTTTTATCATCTGCACTTAAAATGAATATCATTAATTTAGTTTCTTTTTGAAAATAACATTTAGTTAAGACATTTGACTCACTGTGTGACACTTTTTGTACATCATTTAAGTTTCTTGATTTAATAAAGAGCGAGAAAGCAAGCTTTGAACAAGTTTTATCAAATGTCAGATATTGTCATTTTTACCTTAAAATTTCAATTAACTATTGCTACCTAAAAAGTGACGTACCTCTTTGAGCCTAAACCCTTCAAACAAAAAGTGAAGACTATAATAACACCTTTACTCAGGAGGTTGTGATACTTTCTTGAGGTGCTATGTATTAAATGCTTCAAATTGGTTATAATATATAATAAACATCCAGAACATATTGATGTTTTGATTACTCTGGTGTAATTTGGGTTGTGTTTACTTGGTGATTTTTTTTTTCTTTTCTGGAGTCAGATTGAAGTCAGTAAGTCATATTATTTTATTGTTCTGCTTGTACTGAAAAAAAATCATGCACCTCCAATTCGGTCTAATTTGGATATTTACTAAAAATCTAAAGTTTTGTTTTTTGGAGGCTTTTTGTTTGGAGGTCACTTTAAATATTGGGACTGCTGATATTGTGAGATTAATATGTGCTCAGCATTCATGACAAATATGTTGGGTACTGTTACCTTGATATATTTCTACTTATAAGTAACAGTTCATTTTTGATTAGTAAATTTGATTTAATATAATTTAAAATAGTAAATCCTAAAAATAGGAAATGTTTTTTGTAGGAATCACATTTGTTTATAATATTTTTCTTCTTAAATAAAAAATTGTAATATCTTTATTGGATACTATTCATTTAAAATACTTTCTGAGATTCATATATAAAACCAATGGCAAATATTACATTTTAAGATTTGGGGGCATACTACATTTACAAAGATCAAAGAAATGCTCACAAAATAACAGTATAATTAATACATACTCACTTTATTAATGTACTTATTTAGAACAAAATTGGACAGATTACTGTTGAGCTAAGCAAAAAATCATTGACCTCTTTTTTTTCAAAATTCTTCTGATTTAAAGGTCTGGATGATTTTTCCTTTCTTTTAAGACAACCTTTGAGCTGTAACTATCTGTAGATTGTACTCAATTGCTTTTATATAGCTTTACATGGACCTTTGACTCCTCTGTAGGAATCCTTATAAGACAGTTCGTTTCACTGGAGAAAAGTTTCATTGCTTCTTTGATTCATGTTACTTCTTTTATTTTTTTGTTTTAACTTTTTGTTTTTCCTGATGTTTCAAGTCATACTGCATTGTGATGAAAAATAACTTGACTCTCGGTGAAGAGTTATAATAATTTATAATGGTAATTTAATGTTCTAAAAATAAGATTCAGTGATTTCTTATTTTCTATGCATAACTTACTTTTCAGGTAGCATTTTAAGAAATTATACTGGAACTAAAACCAGGTAAAATTTTTTCTTTTCAAATTTAAAATAAATTGGCCTAGAATTTTCAAACCTAAATTATTATGGCTTATATTTTGGTTGGGAAATAACCATGAAATACAAAGTTGTTAGAAAAGTGCAATGAGCCCATCTATTTTTTACACAATGTTAGCTATGTATTTCACCTTAGACTTTTGTTTCCTCATTATTTAATCATCAAGATTATTAAATTGTCAGATTCTAACATTTTATGCAGAATTATCTTTTATACACATAAATGCAAGAACAAACATTTATAGACATAACCATAAATAGTATCATACTGTCCTCTAAGATTAAAATACAAATTGTGTGTTATAAATATCATGTTTATCTAAGTAGAAAAGACAAATTAGACCTTAATAAAAATGCTTAGGGTATACCATAGAAAAGTGAATACTTCCAATATGAAGACTCAAAAGAAGAATATAAGATGATAAAGGTGATGTGTAACATTTTTAGAAAGCCAAATTAAAAAACACTGATAAAACAAAAGTAAACTTTCCAACAATAAATATCATGCTGTTATTTATTTTGAATGATCACCATCCAGTATGTATATGAGGTTAAATCAATTCAGTTTAGAATGGAGACTGCATAATTTTAGGGTAGCCTAGAAATATTTATGTGACTATATGTCTGAAAATTTAAAACTTGGGGTCAGTGAATAAGATTCTAGTTATGGACGCAAATGACCTGCATTCAATCCTCAGCACTTCATATGATCTCCTGAGCACACCACAAGTGATCCCTAAATTCAAAGCCAGTTGAAAGACTTGGCCACTTCAGAGTATGGCACAAAAAGAAACAAGTATTTTAGG
Source organism: Suncus etruscus (assembly GCF_024139225.1). Classification (NCBI taxonomy): domain Eukaryota; kingdom Metazoa; phylum Chordata; class Mammalia; order Eulipotyphla; family Soricidae; genus Suncus; species Suncus etruscus. Next base: position 104,274,695 of record NC_064858.1, read on the forward strand.
GGCCGGAGAGGTGGCGCAGAGCGGTAAGGAGTCTGCCTGGCCAGCGCTAGCCTAGGGTGGATCGTGATTCGACCCCCTGGCATCCCATATTGTCTCCAAAGCCAGGAGAGATTTCTGAGCACAGAGCCAAGAGTGCGTCACTAGGTCTGGCCCAAAAATACAAAAACAAAAACAAAAAAAGAAACAAGTATTTTGAAACTAGACCTGGGATTATAGCTCGGAACAAAACACTCTCCTTATGCGAGAGTCTCTGAGTTTGCACTCTGTCTCTGGAACAAGAGAGAGAGTGTGTGTGTGTGTACCAATGAGATAGCTCAATAGTATGGGGTATATGCTTTTGCATCCTGGAATTCTGGGTTCAATTCCCAACAGCATATAATTCCGTACATTTCATAATCTCCTGAGAACAACCATATGTAACACTTAAAAATAACATTTTTAAAATGTAGGCTGGGGATACAATTCAGTGTTAGAGCACTTGCCTTGAATGTGGAAAGACTTGAGACTAAGTAAATAATATTATTAAGACTTCCTTTAAATGATTTTATTTTATAGTGAATGCAAAGTCATAAGTTATTATCTATATATAGTACAAATGAAATCTGACTACATAGACCAATTAATTTAAATAATAATTAGAAGAAGGCTTACAAATTAGAAGTCTAAAATCAGTCTGGCTTACCATTGATATATGCCAATTCCAACATAGAAAATGATTATAATGTAAGACAGCTCCAAAATAGGAAAAAGATGAAATGCTAATCATCAGTTCATTCAAAACCAGAAAAAACACTAATTAATCCTTTGAGAATGTCTGGTGTATCATATAAGGCTAACTTGTCATGTCTAAAAGACTAAAATGAAAAATCTTAAACCTTTCTCTAAAACTTATTTAAAAATATCAAACTCCTTTTATTTTGATAAGATTTGATTCCTTCTTATATAAATGTATTGAATTTAGAGCTATGCAAGGTCATGGATATAGATTTGAAAATTATATTATGCTGGGCTGGAGAGATAGCATGGAGGTAAGGCGTTTGCCTTTCATGCAAGAGGTCATCGGTTCGAATCCCAGCATCCCATATGGTCCCCCGTGCCTGCCAGGAGCAATTTCTGAGCATGGAGCCAGGAGTAACCCCTGAGCACTGCAGGGTGTGACCCAAAAACCACAAAAAAAAAAAAGAAAATTATATTATGCAAATGAATGTAACTAGCTTTATTGCCCACTAGTGTTCAAATTATTTGGATTTGTGTCATTATATCTTGCTAATAGCGGATAACACACTGAGGCAAGTTTCCAAGTTGATATTTGTTTCTGCCATTTTCAATTAGCTTACTGCACTGTTGGTAACTGTTTGATCTGGCTGTGGAAAGGACAATACGTGATTTTTTTAATCATATCTTATCAATATCAAGCTCTGTTATTAGGAAGCACAAATTTTTCTAATAAAAACAGATCCCAAGGAATGGCTCACCAAATCTCTAGTAGAAGTCTCTAATGTCCAGCTCTCAGCAAGATGCAGAAGATCTAGTAGGAAAAGCAAAAGTCAGTATTAGATGAATAGATGGAAAGAATGTGGATTCCTGAGTTACCACATGGAATATAATTATCTCTTCCTTGAGAAAATACTCATTTTTGACGCAAGCATTCTCTGACACACATATATTTTGTGTGATGATAGTTCAGAAATCAAATATAATAAATTATTGATAGGACAAACATGGATATATTTTAAGAAATCATTTGGAAATTTTCACATTTTAATATAGTCATTGAATTAAATATTTAAATAAATCAAATGCATAGCATTTCCACAAATAATAAAATATTCCCATTATGATTTTTAAGCTGTGCTTCTGATATTTCCAACTGATATTATTAAGTAGTAACAAATCTTATTGAACTTGTCTTTTGAAGCCTTATATATTTCTCTTACATAGTAGTTTTTTTAATCTTTATTGTGGCCAAAGTGCATTACAAATCTTTCACAAAATTATTTATGGTACATTGTGACAATGAATGAGGGGCATTCCCACCACTAGTGTTGTCCTCCCTCCACCCTTGTTCCCAGTATGTATCCCATATCTCCCTCCTTTACCCCACAGAATACTAGTGTATCTGGTCTCCACTTTACAGCTTGTTATAGATTGGGCATAGCAGTTTTAAAGAAATATGGTTTTATTTCTTTTAAAACATCTAATTTTTCTCTTACTATTCCATACAATACTCGCAAAATTCAATACTTTTTTCCTTTTAAAGATGTCTTAACACTGCTAATTTTTTTATTTAAACACCATAATTACAAGGTTGTTCATAATACATTTTTTTCACAGATAAAGTTCATAGTTAAATTACAGTCATACAATGTCAACTTTCACTGGTGCATATTTCGCATCACCGATGTCTCCAGTTTCCCTCTATCCTCCCTGATGCTCTCTTCTCTCCCACTGACCCTCTCTCTCTTAACACTGCTATTTGGACTGAAGGGTTGCTTTTTTTAGTGGTAGGCTAGGAGGTTCCTGAGCATGATCTCCTGGTATCTCCTGAGGATCCTCCTGATAATTTTGAACAGTCAAACCAGCACATCAATGTGAAGCCCTGAGGATACAATAATGATAGGGCTCTGAATTACCACTAAATCCTCAAGTCACCACAACCACTAAAGAGGCTTTTGGGGACACATGGTAGTATTGGATGTCTCCAGGTCAGCCCTCAACAGCATACAAGGGAACAAAGATATGTAGCTTAAATCCTGTATGGTCTCTTTGTCTCAATATTGTCTCTTACATTTTTTTCACCTTTGAAATTCTAACAACCAAATTTCACAGTTTCTCTTACATATTATTTTCAGGAATACTTTGGCAACAAGTTCAGTTTCCTATCAAATTACTAGGTTCTTAGTATTATTGTAAAGTGATTCAAGTACACTTCTATGTACATTTTATCAGGTGTTCTAATATATTTTATTTCTCTGAATACAGTTATAATATTTTATGAGACTAAACATCAAATACCCAAATCCTCACAATAGTCATGGTGGTCATTAATGGTGGCATTATGCTCTTTCTGATGAGAAAGTAGAAGAAATGAGAAGGATGATCTGAAATGTTTAATCAGGCTGATAATGTATCCTTTAATAATTAAATTTGCTTCTGTACCACAATAGAAAATAATTAAACTTTGCTTAGAAGCAGAACCATTTGCCACCATCTGTGCCCCAATACAAAGATTTTTTAAACAAGATCTAGCTTTCACTACATCCAGATATTAGGCTTAATATAGATATTATTGGAATCAACCACATGCAAAATTTTTGTTTCCCTAGGTACTCATTTTAAAGCCAGTATTTATGTTCTTAATAAATTATTTATAAGCAAATGTATGAATAAGATATTTTTAAACACGACTATTTGTATGTCTAACAGCACAACATTACTAATCATTTGAAGAACATTTAAATTTAGAAGGGTCTGAAATTTGTTTATCATTTGCTAGGTAGTTTTGAAAAAGATATAACTTTACTCTGCATCTCAATTAACTCTTCAGATAATGAATTGGGATACAGAAAACCTCAGAACCATAAAACATCAGAACTCTCTAAAAATAGATTTAGAAACCATCACAACTAGGGATATATGTTGACAATAAATTCCAGGTGAAATTCAAGAAGTTAAAATCAGCACAACTGGTTGATCAAGTGGCTATAAAGTACCTTTAACAATAGTTCATTAGTCCCTTCTAAACAGTATCTTCTGGGGTGCGGGGGAACATCTTGTAAAGATCTCTGTAAAATCAGTTTTAAAGATGAAAATGGTACATACTTTGTGTGTCATCTCAGAGTTCCTGAAACTCTCTGCTCTGTACTTGAAATTGTTTGCATTTCCTCTAGAGTGCCCTTTCCATTTTGGAAATCATAGGAAACCCATTATGCTGGGTGTGCCTCCCATCCTCATTAATGTTCTGGAATGAACACCATTCTTGGGAGTCACTTGTGTCTCAACCTGGGTTTGTGCAATTCTTTGGTTGGATGCATCTTTCTCTGCAGCAATCTGTCTTCAATCTGGAGCCTTCTTTCCCCCTTCTTTCTCTCCTTTTCTCTCCACCTTCAGTTTTCCTCCCCAAAAGTTCTTCTAAGATTGTATTCTGCAACAATAGACAAGTTTGGGAATCCCATAGAGAGAGTATAATTGTAATGTTCATGTAATGAAGGTTTTGGGGAGCATTTTGTGGCCTCCTTGAAAACCTAGCCAAAGAGGTTATGGTGACCAAGTGGAAGATACTAGTCTCTCACCCTCTTTAGTTGCTAATTTTCCTTTATGTCATTATCCATAGACCTACCACCAACAATAAAAGAACCACTTGCCATTTCCCTATTGTAATGTACCCTCTGCCAAAACTTACAAAAACTTTTTCATTTCTACCAAAAAAAATTATGTTAAGATATGTGGAAATTTCCTGAGGAATGGAATATATAGATCATAGAGTATTTATTTAACTTAACTGAGTATAAAAACATTGTCTTCCAATACTCCAACATACATATGTATACATACATATATATCCAATATTTTCCTATATAATTAAAAAATAGCAGAGTATTTAAATCATCATGTCTCATGTCTATGGAATAGTGCCTCTTTCTTTGATTAATGAGGAACTTTAGCATCTGTGCAGTGATATTGGGGACACAAAAGTCACACTGGTAATGCTTAAGGATAGTATGAAAGGGGAAATATAGGTCCATATGTTTACAAAGTATGTGCCTGTAATCCTAAATTTTCATTAAGAACTTAGAATTTATGATTTGGTGTTTCAAATTCCTTTATCTTTATCTTTTTCTTTTTTCTTTCTTTCTTTCTTTCTTTCTTTTTCTTTCTTTCTTTCTTCCTTCTTTCTTTCTCTATTTCTTTTTTTCTTTCTTTCTTCTTTCTTTCTTTTTCTTTCTTTCTTCTTTCTTTCTTAATTTCTTTTTCTTTCTTTCTTTTTTCTTTTTTCTTTCTTTCTTTCTTTCTTTCTTTCTTTCTTTCTTTCTTTCTTTCTTTCTTTCTTTCTTTCCTTCTTTCTTTCTTTTTCCTTCCTTCCTTCCTTCCTTCCTTCCTTCCTCTTTTCTTTCTTTCCTTCCTTCTTTCTTTCTTTTTTGGTGTTTGGGGCACGCCTGGCAGCGCTCAGGAGTTACTCCTGGCTGTAGGCTCAGAAATTGCTCCTGGCAGGCTCAGAGGACCATATGGGATGCTGGGATTCAAACTACCATCTTTCTAAACACCCTGCCACTGTGCTATCTCTCCGAACCCTCCTTTTCTTTTTATTCATCAAATCTTGTGAAAAGACCATATGACTTAATCACAATAGTCTCAAAGTTTCCCTTGTATTTTATTATGTAAATAAAGATTATTATATTTTCCCCTAATAGAATAATTTGCTAAGGTTGAAAAGGGTCAGATGTAAAACAGAGTATGAATAACCATATAAATTAATGAATAATAATCATATAAAGCATTTAAATCATATAAATCCATGAAGAATGAGAGAAAGAGCATTTGAAAATAAGTGTATGATAGTCAATAATCCAATAAAACTGGTATAAATAAGATGAAAGAAAATGTCATAATATATAGTGAGACATATAAAGAGAAGGTGATGTCTACTCAGTTTTCCTTCTAAAACAGCAAATAATATGTCAAATTGATATTAAAAATAAGAATGTATGGGGTCTGCGTGGTGGCGCTAGAGGTAAGATGTCTGCCTTGCCAGCGCTAGCCTAGGATGGACAGTGGTTCAATCCCCTGACGTCCCATACGGCCCCCCAAGCCAGGAGCAACTTCTGAGCACATAGCCAGGAGTAACCCCTGAGCGTCATCGGGTGTGGCCAAAAACAAAAAACAAACAAAACATAAGAATTTAGAAATTAACTGAAAAATAGTATGGCAGAGAAGACATTTGTCTTCTATGTTGCAAAACTTGGTTCATTCCCCAGCACTGTGTATTGTTCCTGAGCACTACCGAGAGTGTTCCTTGTGAAAACAGTCAGAAATGATGGGGCTGAAGTGGTGGTGCAAGCAGTAGGGTGTTTGCCTTGCACGAGCTGACCTAGGACGAACAGCAGTTTGATAGCCTCGTGTCTCATATGGTCCCCCAAGCCAGGAGCGATTTCTGAGCGCATAGCCAGGAGTAATCCCTGAGCATAACCAGGTGTGGCCCCCAAACAAAACAAAACAACAACAACAAAAAAGAAATGAGCATGACCACAAAATCTCCCCAAATTTATAGATTATTTTTATCATTTGACTTAATATAGTATTATCTAAGAGTTATCCTATTATCTCAATGTTCCTTTGCTACATGTAGGGCATTTTGGAGTTTGAAAATACTAAGTAGTATTTCAACATCCATGTGTTATTAATTAAGAAATCTAAAGTTTTAGTGCACTAGAGCTGGAGAGGTAACAGCAGCTAAGCTGCTTGCCTTGCACTCTCCATTCTGGGTTTGATCCCAGGCATCCCATATGGCAACCTGAACACTGCCAGGAGTAATTCCTGAATGATGAATATTGGCAGGTGAAGTTTCCCAAATCAGCCCCACATAAATTTTTTGTTGTGTTAGTAACATTTTCTTTGATGGGATTTAAGAAAAATAAAAGACATTATTGTAATGATACCCAGAGACAATAGAGATGAGGGCCGGAAGGATTGGCCCATGATAGGAAGCTCACTACAAGGAGTGGTGTGTGCAGTTAGAGAAATAACTACGCTGACAAGGATCATGACAATGTTAATGAGTGAGAGAAGTAGAATGCCTGTCTCAAATACAGGCAGGGGTTTGGGAAGATGTGGTCCTGGTGGTGGGAAGTTTGCGTTAGTGAAGGGAGTGTTATTTTTTTTATAAATGAAAGTCAACTACGAACATGTTTGTAATCATGGTGCTTCGGTAAAGATATTATTTAAACGTAACATTTTCACACATTCAACACTGCAGATATAAACATTAGAACATTTATTAAAATTATAAACCCTTTCAGGGGTCTCAAACTCGCGGCCCACGGGCCGCAAACGGCCCTCCGTACATCATTTTGTGGCCCTGCCCTAGAGGAATCTTTTTTTGTTTTGTTTTGTTTTGTTTTGTTTTAGTTGTTTGGGTCACACCCCCCAATGTTCAAGGCTTACTACTGACTTTGCACTCAAGGATCACCCCAACTTTGCCTCCTGCAGCCCCCAGGTAAATTGAGTTTGAGACCCCTGCATCCCAAATACTTATAATTTGCATTTTAACTCTTTTTAATTGTTCGAAGAGATATTATAATCAGTCTTCTTTGAAAAGCAATATTTCTATTTCTAAACTAGGTAGAGTTTTTTTCTAACTATTCCTAGTCTGGCCTTAACTTTCTTAACATAAAAATTTGTTGAATTAGCTATGAGAATTAGATTGAAAATCATTTTACTCTCTACTAATTTACAGCTACTTCTTCCTTGAGCAGAGCAGGGTGAGTTGCATAGTACAAAATAAGGTATAAAATGTCTAGCATAGAAATTAAAGAGATACTACAGCCGGTGGGTTGCTTGCCTTGCACACAGTAGACCCAGGTTTTATCCATGACATCCCATATGGTCCCCTTAGCATGACTAGCAATGATTTTTGTGCACAGAGACAGGAATAAGCCCTGAGCACTGCTGAGTGTAGCTCCAAACGCACAAAAATGCCCAGAGCATAAAGAAAACAGTATGTTGTGACCTCCTACATCTTTAATTTTAAGAAAAGCAGAGACATGTTCAAAGTTAAATATGGTCTCTTGAGTTGTATTTAGCATCTTGACTATATAGAGCTTTGAGTTGCTAAAAGTTAGAAAATGAGTTCCAGTAGAAAAAAATATAATGAAGGAAATTTAAATAGGGAATGGATTATTCTTACTTGCTAAAATCTACTATGGGTTTAACTTTGTTCTTGATATTTTAACAGACATGTTTTTTTAAATTAACATTAATCCTAACGTTGCAAGTTTTAGTATATACCCTTAGTTAAATGCTGTTGATTTCTTAGTAAGAAAACTGAAAATTAGAATCAATAGTTATGTGAGATCCTGGAATCTGACCATAAAATGCTGGACTACTATCCAACGTAGAAATTTTACCAACATTATTTCCATTATAGTAAAAATTTAAGTTCAGGTTTAAAAGAACTATTAGATTTTCAAAATTGATAGAAGATTAACATGCTATGTAATGTTGTAACATTAAAATGCTAAATAATTTATTTCCATGTCATTTATACTCAGTTGTCATTAATTATTACATTTTAATTGACTTACCAATTTATAAGTAAACTTTTCAATTAGTATCAACATATAGTTTTTTAAGTATTTATTTATCTTTATTCTTAGTGTAGAATTTTTTTTTTAAATAAGAGCAATTTAGAGGAATTGAAGGATAGTACTGTAGGTAGGCTTCTTGCATTGCATGGAGAGGTCCCCTGTGCCAGCCAGGAGTAATTCCTGAGTGCAGAGCCAGGAATAACACACACATTTCTGTGTGTGGTCCAATAAACAAACAAAAATCATTTATAAATTATTTTTTAAATCGATGTGATTTTTTAGAAATAGGATTATATTAAAAGTAATCAATCACTTTTATAACATCTGTGGTAAAGAATCACATGATGCTTTAGCAGTTAAGTGTTTCCTCAAACCCTGAAATACAATTTAATACTGTAATGTACAAAGACAATGAATTTTAAGTATCAAGCCAACTGCGACTATTGAGCTCATTATTTTTTATTTTATTTTATTTTATCTAAGCCTATTGTTTTAATTATTTAATAGTAAATCTCCTAACTAGTAATCAAATAAAATTTGAGGGTTTTTGATTGTTTTTACAAAAAGAAAGCCCTATCCTTTGGTGTGTTTGTATGTTCCACTGTGGCTATATTTTTTTCTTCCAAATAGTGCCCAGGGGACTATCACAGCAGTACTCAGTCCTTGTGGGGACCTGACGTAGACCAGCAGATTGAAGCCTTTCATTTCAAAGTATTAAAGTTCAAGCTCAGGTCATTCACATACCAGGTATGTGCTTTCGTTCTTTAAAATATGTCTAAGGCAATCTGACTTTACTTTTAAAGGAAAGAAAAAGAATTCTTTTAGCTTAATATTAAAGGGGCTACTCCTTGACTCTGTGCTAAGGAATTAGTTCTGGTGGCATTGAGGAACCATATGTCATGCCTGGGATGCAACCTGGGTAGGCTGCGTGCAAGGCAAACACTCCAACACTGTTCTCTCACTCCAGGCCCAAGAGAAATTTTAAATTTTAATATGTGATAAAACATTATTAATCCATTGCATTTTTTGAGAAATAGAATTGAATTTAATTAGTAAATTCCCAACTATGCTTGCTATCATCATTTTATGAATTAACAGCATTAATATATTATGGCCTTTAATTGAATTCATCTTAAGTTCATTGACTGTATGCTAGACAATGTGCAAAAAAATTCCTTTCATTTTACTTTTTAATTGGGCACAGTAGCCCAATTTAGAAGCTAAATATAAACGATGGGATGAGAATCAGAATGGTTTTAAAACATAAAAATGCTATATAGCTTGTGAGAAATAGAATCATATTAAGATGCACACTGTAAGTAATTGTAATTGTATAGAGGTGTGACAAAAACTGATATAGCTAAAGATCTGTTGAATAGCAATTTTATGAAGTATATGGGAAGTGACTTTATTAGATACTTGTTGCCAGAGTATTTGTTGGTGATCGTGTTGAAAATTAAAATTAAAAAAAAAAACTCAAAATGGAAATGGAAATGCCTGAGTGGCTGGCCCCAAATAAACAAAGGTAAATTAATGACTACTTAAATAATAGATTTATGAGCAACATGCCATTAGGCTAATGCCTTTTTGAATGGTGATTCAACTGTGTAAATTCTCGATCTTACATTAAGTTAAATTTACATAATGGGGGCAAGATTTATCTGATGAAGTTGACCCTTTGCAGTTCTCACATTTTAACTTTTAATGCAGTGCATAAAATTCCATTTGAAGTTATATTGGAATTTCTGGACATGGCTGAAATCACAAGAATGTGAATGAAGTCAATTTGTTGATTATTCCATCACCCACTGAGTACCCAGAATGAATAAATTGATAGCAATTAAATATGTGTTGTGAGTTTGACAGAGCTTGAGCAAAGGGGATGATGTAGGTTGAAAAATAAATACCAAAAGTAAAAATAGTAAAAAAAAAAAAAAAAAAAAAAACTAATTTAGCAAGGGAAATGGAAATTGAAGTATAATTTAAGAATGATCCTCAAAGATATGAAGTCTATTTTAGAAACAATGGTAACTAGGCTGTGTGTGTGTGTGTGTGTGTGTGTGTGTGTGTGTGTGTGTGTTTAGCATGACTAGAAAAGTCATGGAACCAATCTGAACCAATCTGATGTAAGTTACAGAGAAAATTTTCAACTATAAAATTATAAAATAGGGGCTGGAAAGGTGGCACTAGAGGTAAGGTGTCTGCTTTGCAAGCGCTAGCGTAGGATGAACAGCGGTTCGATCCCCCTGCGTCCCATATGATCCCCCCAAGCCAGGGGCGATTTCTGAGCACATAGCCAGGAGTAACCCCTGAGCGTCAAATGGGTGTGGCCCAAAAACCAAAAAAAAATTATGAAATATTATTTTAATAATAAAGAACAAATATATCTCTAATGTGTTTTGTATTTAAATATGTGCATATATTAATGTGTATATTAATTTATAAAATTCTTTAAAGGCTTAAATTAACATATTAACTTATATTCTAGTTGAAAGTTTATCATAAAACTTCAGAAAATAAGGATTTCACTTTGTTTTAGTCCAGAAGCTCATGGTCCCACAGAGAGTTTAGTTTATTGTTACCTTTTTCTTTTCTCAGAGAACACTTTATGTTTTTAGAGATTATTTGAATAGAAATTTCCCATCAGGTCCTATGCAATTAAAGATTTTTAGCTCATCTAGTAGAATTAACATTTATTGAGAAATAGTAGATCAAGGAACCAACTATTGACTGAAATAAAGACCTTTGATTTTTATTTTAAGCAGGACAGCTTCTGATACTTATTGTATTAAAACAAACAAGTTCCAGAGATGTACTTTAGTAATGTCATCTTAGACTTGGTATGCAGGATGTTTTTATTAAAATGACATTTTCCTTTAACTCAATAGCTCTCTGGTGTCCTTTTCTCTTGTGCAATTGCAATTTTCTCCATTGAACAGTGCAATAATTTCTTTTTCTCTCCACTTCACAGAGATTGCACAAGGATTAAATAAAGTAATAATGTGAAAACATTTAGAAGTCTAGACTTCTATCTGTATCATAGTTTTATTTTCTGTTAGGTAAATAATTTCTATAGTGAAGATTTATTTGGGTTCAACTGCTTGTTTCATAATTCATGAGTTTGATGATTGTCATGTTATTCAAATAGGACTTCAATAATTAGTCATTTTGAATAATGATGAAACAAATTGCTTGTCATGTCTTTAAAAGTTTCTTAAGCTTAGACTTTAGATTTGGGCTCTGGCGAAATTGGATAGAAATTGGAATTTAGGGGCCGGAGAGATAGCATGGAGGTAAGGCGTTTACCTTTCATGCAGAAGGACATTGGTTCGAATCCCGGCATCCCATGTGGTCCCCCGTGCCTGCCAGGAGCAATTTCTGAGCACGGAGCCAGGAAAAACCCCTGAGCACTGCCGGGTGTGACCCAAAAACCACAATAAATAAATAAATAAATAAATAAATAAATAAATAAAATAAGATAAGTCAGAGGAAATTGGAATTTATTGGAGCAAGAACTGAAGACACATCTGGTGTTAGGCAGAATTAGTATAATCTCAAGGCTGATAAAACCAGGATAAACTGATGATATTCCAGTCAACAAGCTTGTCTTTCCTCACCCAGATCTGTTACTTAATTTATAATTCAAAGTCTCAATTGAGTCTAATAGGTTCAGTGAATTGCATGCCCACTTCATGTTCCAGAATCTACCATAATGTTAATGATGATTTCTCCAATGATGCAAACACACTGAAAAAAAGTTGTCTTCTGAAAGACTGTCACTAGAAATGAGAGAAGACACTGAGTAACTAAATCAAGATATATAACAAACAACTAGTAGATCTATGATCTATTATCTAAGTCACTTATTTGACTTAGAAACTTTTCTTACTGAGCATGAGTAAATTGAGATTCTTGCCAAAGTTTCTAAATATTGAAAATATTTGAATTGATTTTATGAATACAATTTTTGATAAATTATTCAAATTTCTAACATTGAAATATTTACTAAATAAAAATATACAGAGTATGATATACATATTAACTGATAGACACTCTCTTCTTTTGGACTATATTTCCTTTAGAATTACAGTGAAGACTGATATTTTCCTTAAATTATATTGAAGAACATTTGTCTCCTGATTTCTGGAAGAATTGCTGAATCTCAAATGACTAATATATATATTATATGTTTGATTTTAGCTTTAAAACCATTGATGTTCATCTCATTGAACAAACAAAAAAAAATGTATCACTTGGATCCTAATTTGTGTCTATCAAAACCAAACCTGTAGTGCAGTTATTTTCTAGCAATTCTGTCTATTTTTAATAAAAATTCATGTAAAAGATCTACAGGGCTGAAAAGATAGCTCAGGACAGCGTGAATGCCTTTCTTGCATGCATAGACCTATGTTTTATCCCCAGCACTACTTGGTTCCCTAAAAAGTAACAAGAGCGACCACTGAGAACAAAGTCAGGAACAACCTCAGTTATCACTGGAAGTGACTCAGATAAATTAAATATGTATATTTGTATGCACTAAATATATGTACATATGTACATATCTCCATGCATTGCCTAATTAATTTTGTAAGACAATCAGTATTCTAGACTATATTAAGGAATGCACAATTATTCATTTTTATGCAAATACTATTTTTTGTTTTTATTGAAGTTTCATGATTTACAATAATAATATATTTTGCTTTAGGCATACTGCACCACACCTATACAAGTATTTTCTTTCAGTGAGAACTTTTAAATTAATTTTCTGGTTATTTTCAAATTATACTATAATTATGATAGCTACATTGCATTCCCCAGAGTTATACATTATATGTCATGAATACTCTTTAAAATATTGTGGTAGTTTTGGAGCTAAGTCTAGATTACTGGAGTAATCAGAAGGATAAAGTTTGTCCTTATTTTCCTTGAGCATTTTATGTGCACAACCAATGTAATTAAAATAGAACAAGTTATTATATTAAACACAACCTCAAATCTTTCTGCTTTAATTCAATAAGTTTATTTCTCATTCAAATAACTCTGAATAATTTTTACATTGGTATGTGATTTTTATATACTTTGTAATAAGGGGCACAATTTTCTTATATCACCTAGACATTTGGTCTATGTCTCAGAAATTATTTCTATGGCTTCCTCTTACATTCTTTGGAGAGAATTGGTCATATGGCCCACATGACATTTCTAAGGTAGATCTATTCTATGTTAAAAAACAAAACAAAACCATTTTACAGCAAGGCTCAAGGATGTGCCCCCATAATAGTATACCTGCCTTCCAGGCCTGAGGCAGGCAATTTAATCCTTTCCACTGATCCACATGCCAAACTCTATCTCTGCAAACATATGTGTGATTTATGTTGCACTACAGTGCAAACATATGTGGGATTTATGTTGCACTACAGACAACTATTCATGAGCACAGCTGCTATAGGTACAACACATTGTCACTGCCACAAAAAAAGGTAATGGAAGTAGGGGAGGGATTATAGCAGAATGATAATTTGGTACCTTGCTTCATAAATTTAAGTGAAGGAATAATAGAAACAGAGGAAGTAAAAAGGAGAAAAAAATGTAGAAATGGCCTTATATTCTAATTTATGTATGGTTTTATACCTCCAATACTATATTGTTTTTAGAAGTTGCTTTTTTTCGGCCACACCCATTTGATGCTCAGGGGTTACTCCTGGCTAAGTGCTCAGAAATTGTCCCTGGCTTGGGGGGACTATATGGGAAGCCCAGGGATCAAACTGTGGTCCTTCCTTGGCTAGTGCTTGCAAGGCAGACACCTTACCTCTAGAGCCACCTCACTGGCCCCATACCTCCAATACTCCAATACTATTACCAAATGTAAAGAGCAACTTATAGGACCGGAGCGATGGTGCAGTTTTAGGGACTCTGCTTTGCATGTGCTAACCTAGGACGGACCAGGTTTGAGCCCCTGGCATCCCATATGGTCCACCAAGCCAGGAGCGATGTCTGAGTGCATAGCCAGAAGTAACCCCTAAGCATCACCATGTGTGGCCCAAAATCCAAAAAAAAAAGCAACTGATATATTTCGTACTGAAAATAACAGAGAAAATATTTGTGAACAAGATACTTAAATCCTTTGCAATTATAAGGTTTTTATTTTGTTTTTTAATTTATTCTAAAAATTAAAAATATTAAAAATTAATAGGTTATTGATTTCAATATATGCCAATTTTAAAAGTATGACATGTAAAAAAATTAAAAGTATAAAATATATGAAAATTATGTCAAATGTATAAATTAAAACTGAAGATATATTGTTACCTTGTATTTATAATATAGATAAAAAATTAAGTATGTAGAGTTTAGCATACCAAATTTTATACAATATTTTCCTCCAGTTAAAGAAGTAAACAAAACACTAGAATTCCAATATATTATTCCATTTATTATGAAATGTCCGAATACATGAAATGTTTATTTTGTTGTGCCTGAGGTAGTGGGTATATAGTTTCTCATTTAAGATAATGTTTTTCAAATCAAAGAAGCAATGCCAACTTTATTTAGCTCCTTGCTTAGAGAACAGGGAAGTTATATTCATATTTGGACTGTTTTATCTTTCTGAAGTGATTTTATGCAACCATTTGTATATTGTGTCTGAGACTCTATTGTGTAAATCTTAGTGAGATAAAATGACTTTCCTGAGGATTGTTTGAATTTGGAGGAGTAACTGTGTAGCCAAGATGATATTATCTGACTGTATTTAATAACATTAGATGTTTCTAGCCTATATTATATTTTAAGACTTCAGAGAGCAAAATAGTAAGAGAAATAGTTAAGAGAAATAAAGGCTAATTAATGATTCTTTCTCAGTCAACATATCATGTTCACATGTTGGTTTTGTTTTGTTTTGTTTTGGGTCCACACCATGTGACGCTCAGGGGTTACTCCTGGCTATGTGCTCAGAAATCACTCCTGGCTTGGAGGTTCATAGGGGATGCTGAGGGATCGAACATGGTCCGTCCTAGGTTAGCTTGTGCAAAGCAAACGCACTACCACTTGTGCCACTGCTCTGGCCCCTTACATGTCTGTTATACAGGAATTTTATTTCAATGGAAGGCTAGAGAGAATCTCGCTCTCTGGCACTTATTTGCACTACCCTTGAGAAGCAGTAGTGATATATGACAACAAATAAGATCATGCACAAATTAGGATTTTTTAGATTAATAAAATAACTTATAAAGAAACTGTACAACACAATGCTTTGAAGGAAGGGAGTGGAGACAGGCAGAAAAATAACTGGGAAGCATATAAAACTATTAAATAGCCAGGCTTAGAATCCAATGGAGTTTTTGGTTTTGGTTTGTCACAAAAGCAAGTTTTATTATTAGATTACAACCCCTTGAAATATGTGTACCAACTTGATTTTCTGAAAGTCTTGTTCAAGGAAAATCTTTTCAACTCTGTTAAGAACTGAACTAGGTGAGAAAGAGAAACCAAAATTAAAACACATGCAAACAACAATGAACAGACACCAAATATCCAGTTTTTATGTTTTGTAAGCAGTGCTAGTATTTATTTTTTAAAAAAGTTTCATAAAGTCTTTCCAGAGGCCAAAGCTGTGGTACAAACGGTAGGGTGTTTGCCTTGCACGTGCTAACCTCTGATGGATCGTGGTTCAATTCTCGGGCATCTCATATGGGTCCCCCTAACCAGGAGCGATTTCTGAGCATCATCGGAGATGGCCCAAAAAAGAAAAAAAAAAAAAACCCTAAAAAAAAAAGTCTTTCCATAAATGGAGTACTGGATTGATAAACTTATGGATTTTGGTTAACCTTGACGAGAACAAATTTTGATTTCAGGCAACTTTAGTAACAAGAAGATTTATACTCAACCATCAGAAGTTCACTTTGCTCCAGGCCAAAGAGATAGTAAGACAATTGTCTGGCATGCACTGATCAAAGCTTGATCCTTGGCATCCCTATCAATAATTCTTTTTCCAAAGAATCACTGCTCAGAAGAGTTTGGAAATTTGCCCAGATCAGTGATGTGGACCAGAGATTCTCTATACTCAGTTTGACAGTGCTAAGGGTTGCAAGGCCAAGCCTGCTAATGCTCAATGACTTCCAAGGCTTCATCCAGCAGTTGTAGGACGTCCTGTTGTGCCACAAATTGAACTCAGGGGACTAGAGAGATAGTCAACTGAATAACGTACTTACCTTGCACATTTGAGTTGGAATTTATTGCTGGCACCCTATATGATTCCATAAGCACTTCCTTAGGCACAATCAGGAGTTAGTCCTAAATATTGTTGGCTGTGGGCCCAAAACAAACGAGGAAAAAAAATACAACACAAGGTTTCAAAAATGAAAAGCACATACCCTAGTCCATTAAATTTTCCCTTCTTATCCATAACAACATTTAGTATTCATAGAAAGAGTAAGACACGTTCAATAACAAATGATGGTTCTTTTTTTGGGACTTAAATTCCCTTAAGAATACATGGCTTATTCTGTTTTTCATTTATATTATATAATGTTTAACATAATATTATTTATTTGAATTGCTCTATGATACTTTATTGTATTCATACATGACATACCTATCAGCTATGAATGAAATATAATGATTTCTAATTTTTGAATAATACAAACATTCTTTCTACATAGATTGTAATTTTTCTTTATAATATATGCATAATTCTGTTGAATAGTAATTTTGCTGTTTATATGTCCAACTTTCAAGATCTTCTTCCATATAATTTTTCAAAGTCTATTCCTTAAAGAAACTGAGAGTGCCATACAGGAACAAGGTAAGCTTACCTTGCATGGGTTGTTGTTTTTCTTGGCACCATATGGTCCCCCAAGCACTGTTGGGAGGGAGCACAGAGAAGGATTGGATGTGGCCTAATTCTCCTTTCCTCAAAAATTGTTTAGGAGGATTTCTATTGCTCCATGTTTTAAAATAACACTTCAATTGCCAGTATTTTAAAACAATTATTTTGGTAAATATGGGCGGCTCTCACTGTGGTTTTAATATGCATTTCCTAAGTAAGTTGTGATGATGAACACTCTTCTTCTTAATTTTTTAATTAAAGCACCTTAATTGACAATGTGATTCATAATTGAGTTTTGAACATATAAAATGCCAGCACCCATCTTGGAGAACTCCTAGTTCCCTCCAATAATGTTCTGGATTCCTTCCCACACTTCTCTTCCCAAACTACCTTCTTGATAGGCCCCTTATTAAGTTTGGTTGTTCAAGTTTGAGCCTTATGATTTCAGTGTTGTTGACTCCATGGTTTAAATACATAACTGTCCTTCAACACCACAAGTGTGCCTAAATGCCCTGGAACCTACAACTGTAATGTGTAGACTTTTCCCCCCTCCATTCTATGTCTTTCCTTCTCCTCACTATACCCTGGGACCAAGGGAGATCTAGGCATCCCCCTTTAAACCACTGCATTCCCTTATCCAGTTCTTCTATCACACATAAGTGAAATCATTGTATATTTAACCTTCTTCTGGCTTACTTAATTTAACACGATATCTTACAGTCCTGTCTATGTTGCAGCAAATGGAATGATTGCATAATTCCTCTAGCTGTGTTACTATATTGTATACATATGCTGAATTTATAGTATAGATGTTTAATTTCTATATAGAAATTATGTTTTCACATTGTATTTATAAATAAATCACAGAGTCACGATCCAATCACCTATCATTGGACTTCTAGGTTACTTTCAAATGTTAGATATTGCATTGAGTGCTGTAGTGAATAGCAGTATAAATTTTCTTTTTGAATGACTGTGTTCCTTTTTCAAAGGTCTTGTGCAATTTTTTTCTTGAGTGTTTTGAAGTTTTCATAGTATGTCATTTTTTCGGTATGTTGATTCCTACTTTTAGAGCACTATTTTAAATGGGATGATCTTTAATCTTGTTCTCCTCTGACTCATGAGCTCTAGAAAGGAATGTAACTGACTTTGCATATTGTATGTTGCATATTGCGTATTGTAGTTGGCCGCTTGGCTGTATTGGTTTATTATTTCTAGGAGTGTTTTGGCATTCTTTTTAGGTCTTCTGTTGTAGTTTTTCAGAATTCAACTACTCAAGTGACACCAGACTAAGATTATATTGAAAAATCAAAAAGACACAGATAATTCCAGATCTAAATTTTAAGCTACCTCCTCCTAGATCTTTTATTTTGCACTTCATCAAGGCTTGAATGTACTCGTGTTAACCTTTAACATTTCTCCAGGAATTGACTTAAAGCAAATAAGAAATAACATATATTTTTAAAATGAACTTGTTACGAGTTACTAAGACAAGTGCTTATGGAATCTTTTCAGGAGTATCAGAAGTGCAGCTGTGGCCAAGTAGTGTGCCACCAGACCCATCCATATCAAAGCCTCTATATGCAGATGTTTCAGCAGATATCTACTTGTCCCCTCCATGACTTTCTCATCTCTCTTTTTCTATTTTAGAAATAAATTGCAGCTTTATAGCATAGACAGCTGATGGGTCTGATTTGGTCAGATTTTACCACTTGTTTCCAGACTAAACAAAGAAATAAAAAAAAAAAACAAACCCAAATAGCAGTATTAAAACTGTTCCCATTATAACATCTTATATTTTCATTTTCGTTAAAGGTTAGCATACAAGGTCCCAAGCCTTCCAGTTAAATTGGTGTTAGCAAAGGTGTGAAATTAGTGTAAGTTCAGATTATTTGATCTTGCATGTCTATGATATCACGTTCAACATTAGCATGATGAACCACTTGTCTATAAGCTCACTTCCATGACAATTGCTTCTCATTCAAGGTGCAGATGTTACAAAAAATGTATAGATATTCTAGTCCCATTTTTTTTGGGGGGGGGGCCACACCCGGTGACGCTCAGGGGTTACTTCTGGCCATGCACTCAGAAATCACTCCTGGCTTGGGGGACCATACAGGATACCGGGGGATCGAACCACTGTCCAAACCATGCAAGGCAAATGCCCTACTGCTCTGCCATCGCCCCAACCCCTCCAGTCCCATTTTAAAGTCATCTGGTATTTCCTATGAACTAGCTGATCTCCCAACAAAAATCTTTTATGTATATCATCATGTCATGTGGCTTTCTCTTTTCCAATTTGGATTTTTTTCTTGCCTAAGGGCTGCTTCTTGGACTTCTAATATGATGTTGACATGGCAAAACAATGGACATCCTTGCCTTGTGCCTGATCTCAGTGAGAATATTTTTTTGTTTTTCACTGTTAAGAACTATATTGTGAATACCTATCAAATACTTATTTTATTTTTTATTTTTTTCTTTGAATTTTTTAATAAAATAATTTAAGCACCATGGTTACAAAATTGTTCATGCTTGTTTTTCAGTCATACAATGTACAACAACCTTCACCAATGCACATTTCCAACCTGCCCACCTCTGAATGCCTCATGGGAAGACATTTTTTTTCTCTTTCTCCAACCTATCTTTTAACACTATGTTTTGAACTATTGTTAATGCAGGAGTACTATGCATATTAATTTTTCCCCTTTCAGCACCAGATTAGAAAGCAAAGAAAGCAACCTAGATGTCTAGAATGCCGTCCCACAAAAATTGAGAAAAATGTAAATGTTAATATTAATTGAATTTCAAAAGAAGTGAGATGACAAAAATAAGTCACTGCAATAAAATTATAAAATGTAACTGTAAGTAATTTAAAGGGGCAACAAAGTAAGGGTTTAATTCCAAATATTGTGTTTGTGGAGGAAAAAAATCTGTCTTCTTAAAGATGAAGGAAGTAATATGGTTATAATAAGATGAAGATAAATGAGGTGGTAAAAAGATGGACACTAAGCCTTCTCTAATTTCTTGCCTACTCCTGAAAAAAATGTAATTGAAAATACTGCATATTGAAAACTTGAGGTTATCTACAGAATGTCTCACTTTATGAATCTTTTTACCCAGATACACCCAGGTTATTTAGTTACCTCATTTCTGTGTAATGAAAGTCAGGTCAGCATTAAAAATAAATGTTTAGGAACAGGCTGAATTAGATATTCAGATGCTACACACAATTTAAAAGAAAATGACAGTTCTATTGGAACTGATATAGGAAACAATGTGCTGTCTGAGCATTATTTTTATGAAAAGAAATAGTAATAAGTATATCTAGTATTTTTCTGCCTAGAAGCAAGAAACGATAGATATGGATATCTTGAACAACCTTAAAGTATAGAACAGAGAAAGAAATATATCATAAACAGTCGACAGTGAATGCTGCTAGAGGGAGAAACTAGACTCTGCAGGAGCTATGGAAAAAGAAATACTTAGGTTATTTCTAATTCTTTTATTCCTTTTGAATTTTTAATGGGATGAATAGATTGCTTTTGCAAAAATAAACAGATATAAACAAGCCACACTTAATCTCTCAAGCTGGGGAAAACATTTATTGATGTAGCAAGCAAGCCAATTGTTAAACCATGTCTAGGGTTTAATTTTTTTCCTCAACCATGTCTAAGATGTTTCCTAAAAATAAAGTTATCTCAATTGAATGGCTCTGAGTAACTTGGAAATAAGACAGATTTAAACTATGTATTTCCTTAAGTGAAATATGATTGGTACAATAACACAAATTTATGTCCCTTCTGAAAAGTTACCACCATATATTTCCTTCTTAATTTGATCTATAGTTTTGATATATGCAAATTAATAAGCTGAGCAAAAAAATAAGATCTTAAAAAACATGATCTCATGTATGCTACTGCTGACTAAAGCCACAGTTTAAATAGATTTTGTCATGGTTTATTTTATATTTTAGTATATAGTATATAGTATATAATATATAAATGTGAAAATATTTGTGTTATACTTATATTCATAATAGAAGTTAGACAATAAAATATTTGAGCAATAAAGGAAATTTTGAAGCTAAGGTTTCTCATGAAGAGTGCATTAACTGTATAATAACATATATGTCACAATGATATTGTGACCATTTTAATACTAGGTAGCGTTTATGACTTTCTGTGGCTTTGAATTAAGGACGTCTCTATGTTGATAGCATACATAAGAAAATAAATAACTCTAATAATACACAAATACATATATATATTAATTTTTGTTGAGAAATAAAATTCTACTTTTTAAAGGAAAACCATGAAAATTGCTTGGTCATCTTAAAATTAGGAAAAGTAATTAATCGCTAAAATATGATGCATTCATCTCTATGACAAGGAACATTTTAATTTATTTTTTGGAACATTTTTAATACATAAAACATTTATATTTTTAACATTTTATTGAAACTATTGTGATTTACAAAGTTATTAATAGATGAGCCAATATTTCAAGACCAATCACACCATCATTGTCACCTTCCCTTCACCTATGTTCCCCAAATGCATCCCAGACCACCACCTCCTAAGCCTGCCAGCATAACAGCCTGTTTGTAACTTTTGGTTGTTAAAGTTGGGTTTCATGATTTTTTTATTGTTGACTCTGGCGTGAATATTTAGTTCTAGCCTTTCGGAGAGCCCTTGGCTGTTGTCCCATCCTTTCATATTTGTCATTCTCCTCCTCCTCTAATTCCCTTTCCTTCTCACTATACTCTAGGGCATAGAATGTAACAGAATTTTTGTTTGTTTGTTTTGGGGCCACACCCGGCGACACTCAGAAGTTACTCCTCCTGGCTATGCGTTCAGAAATCTCTCCTGCCTCGGAGTACCATATGGATGTCAGGAATTGAACCCACGTCTGTCCTGGGTCAGCAGCATGCAAGGCAAACGCCCTACCTCTGTGCTATCACTCCAGCCACTGTTATAGAACTTTTAAACAGGAAGCTCATATATCTTTGACATTATTTTTTGATGTTCCTAAATTTGCCTTCTTAAAAACCATATTTTTTTCTGTTGCTAACAAGAATTGTAAATACAATTTTTTTATGAACATATTTTCATTCAAAGGATTGGATCTGAAGGTTATTTTGGTTTTCCACCCATCTGCTTCCTATATTGGGATCCACATCTTCCTGATCTCAGATAACTATTTCAGCATAGTTATCTCAGATAACTATTTCAGATAACTATAATCAACAGGATCTTTGAGCAGCAAGCTACCTTTTGCTAGGAGGAACCCATAAAATTATCATTTCAGCACCTAATTCACTTAGCCCATAGACCTGTCCATAAATACCAAACAATTTCTTTCATACCTGTGTATGCCATCTACTAATCTACTAATTAACTAATTTCTACATTAGGGAAGCATTTTTATCCAGCACGGATCTCAATATTATATAATATTATAAAAGAGCAGAATCTTAACCAGAATGTTGAATGTTTGGTGATATTGTTGTGGAATTAACATTTTGGGTTCTTTTTAGCTACAAAATCGTGTTCAGATGTCCAGAGAGATTTCACAGTAGGTAGGATGTTTACCTTGCATACTGTTGACCTGGGATCAATCGCAGGCATTCTCTGTAGTCCCAAGAGCATGTCAGGAGTAATTGCTGAGCACAAAGCCAGGAGTAACCCTGGAGTACCACTGGGTGTGGCCCCCAAACCAAATAAATAAGTAAATAAATAAATAAATAAATAGTGCTCAGAGATCACTCCAGCTCTGTGTTCAAAGATCACTACCTCAGTACTCAGCAGAAAATATGAGGTGCCACTATTAAACCCAGGTTGGTTGTACGTAAGGCAAGACCATTACTTCCTATACCATCTCTTTAGCCTCTGTGTACAAGATTTAGCGTTATACATTTTATTATATAAACTGGAAATTCGAGGCAGGAAAGAAGTAGTTTTAAATAAGTAGGTTGCCCTCATAGACCTTAATTGATTGTTTTCAAGTTCAAATAGGACCTACCTCATTCTCTAAATTAGCATTTCAAAAGCAAACTATAATGGGCAAAAATTCTTTTGTTTCTCCACAAGACTTCAATTAATAAGTCCTACTGCCATGGGGTGATTAGTTGCGCCTGAATTGCTTCACAAGGACATGAAAGAGCTATCAAGAGTAAAATTGTCCAATAACATTCACAATTTGTTTTTTAATATTCAAATTAAAATTCTATCCCCTCTGCTCTGTCCATAGCAGGTGGTCTCATGAACATTCTACTGATGCACAGTTTAAGCACCTGGGCACCAGATGCTATGGTTGGCTGGACTGGAAGCTTCGGGAGCAGAAGGTGAGCCACAGAGCCAGGTGGGCAACTTGACAATTAGAACCCATAAAATAAACTGGCGAGGGCCTCAAGAGCAAGTTCTGGAGAGTATACCAACATTTCTCAAAAATCAAAATATCTATCGCCTAGGTGAACAACGAAGATTTTGCTTTAACTCTCATTTGTGTTATGATCAATGGAATTTTTTTTCCTTTTTAGCTTTAGAAAATAGCTTTTAGGGGCTGGAGCTATGGAACAGTGTGTGGGGCATTTACCTTGCATGTGGTTGACCAGGGTTCGATCACAAGCTTCCCATATGGTCTTTTGAGCCTGCAGGATGATTCCTGAGCAAGGAGTAATCCCTGAGTGCCCTCAAGCTATGGCACAAAAAGAAAAAGAAAAGAAGAAAAGGAAAGAAATAGCTTTTAGTATCCATTGTACTAGATCCACAATTAACAGAGTGAAGTGTGTGTGTGTGTGTGTGTGTGTGTGTGTGTGTGTGTGTGTATTCTCCACCTGATCTTCAAGCTCATATTTTCCTAGAACCTGTATCTTGCTTTTTGTCTTTATGTTTCTTTTTTTTTTTTTTTTTGCCTATTTTCACCTGGAGAAGCCTATTTTCTCCCTCGACCATATACTTCTCTCTTTTTTTCACCTTATATCTTTCTAAATAAGTTTCAATAAAAACTACCTTGCTTCAAAAAAAGAGTTCTCTTATGTATTGGCTTTTTTAATTTAGCAAAAGAAGTGATTTCATATTTATTTAACCAAACTGATTTAAAAAATTAGTTCAAAAAAAGTAGTTCAGCATCTAAAATGACATTATATATAATCTCAAATCTCCTCAAAGGACTGAGGACTCAAAACAGTAGGGACACATCATATAGATTATTCAACTATATATATATGTATATATATATATATATAATTGTGAAGGGAATACCTGGCTACATTTTGCAGTGTTCAGACTTACTCCTGACTCTGGGCACCATACAGAGTGCCAGGAATCAAAAAAGATCAGCCATATGCAAACCAAGCACCTTAACACCTATAATATTTCTCTTGCCCCATTCGTGAATTTTTAATACTATTATAAAAGTATATATAATTCCTGTGCCACTATTAATAATAAGCAATCACATTATTCAATTATGTATTTATTAATCTAATTACTCTGAATTAAGAAGTCCTAAAATGTTGGGATACTCTGATTTATTTGTACCATCCATTGAAAACACAGGTGGAAAACAAAAAAATACCTTGGAGATTAAAAAACACCACAAAGATAAGGCTCTGTATATAAAATAACGACTATGTACTAGACCTGTGTGAGATAGTTGATGTGAAGCATGGCATTAATTTCTTTAAAGATCTTTTTAAAAGGGGCAAGAGGGATAGCATAGGCCTAAGGCAGAGAACTGGATGGCATAAACCCAAATACAATCCTCAGAAGACCACAGTGCTACATAGTGCTCTGAGCAAATCTAGGGTAACCAGGCACTGCTAATCCTTGAGGCACAAAAGATTTAATAGCACCCAATTCTCAAGCCCATTATTTGTAAACTCCCAGCTTAGTTGGAAAAGAATTGCCTAAGAGAGGTCCTATATTCTCACCTTCCAGAGAAAGTAAAATAAAACAAAACACAGGTTTCAATAACTCCCATTCACAGTTTATGAGATGAAAATGATATTTGATTTAACATCCTGGTGTGACATATTCAATAAGTGAAAGAGAAGACCATCATTAAAGTTAAGTACAGGGTTAAGCCATAGAACTTTAAACTCACATGGAGATCCACAATCCAACTCCTGCATTTAATAGAAGTCATTCAATGTGAATAATCTAGGACAAATAATCAATTTAAGATTCTAAAGAAAATAAGTACTTTCAATTCCTTCAACTGTAGATCAAGAACAAAAATGTGGCCAAGCTACTGATTTCGAACTTAGTGTAATAGGACCTATCAATTTGATTAAAGGATATAATTTATTTACATTCCTTAACATTATGGCTTAAGTACAGCTGATTGAAAATACTTTAGTTCCCTTCTTGCACTAATGTTTATAGTGAAATCAGATTTTGAAAGTTACCACGTCATAGTTTCGCACAAAATAATATCACTGTATAAAGACATTTACTATCAGAAAACATCTTTGTCCTATGTCATCTGCCAATACAGAGGCAATAATGTTTTAATACAATTCCTGAATTTATTAGTAAATAGGCTCATCATTGTATTTGTAAAGTTATTCTTAGCCTAGATATCCTCAATGATATTATGATGTAAATGAAAAATGAAATGAAATTAATAAAAATGTATCATGAAGATGCTTAGTCACATAGAAAATAACTTACATCTATCTTTTAGAGTTTATTATTTTCACTGATTTTTTATAGGAAACAAGTCATTCTTCATATTTTCTGTCTCAAAATACTTCTTTATTTCAATATTAAAAAAAATCACAAAACTACAAACTTTGGTAAGGGTACAGAAGAGAATGCTCCCTAAGATCTAATTTTGAAATAAAAGAAACTGATGTCAAAGAGGTCTTATAGGTCTCTTAGAGGTCTGTTATACTTTCCAGAAACCAGTTTTTTGTCTCTCTTTCTGGCACTTTCCATTGGAATTTACTTACAAACTCAGAGATTCCTGGAAAAACTGAAGTAAGGTCATAAACTGCAATGCTAGACTTTATGAAAGTTTAGTACCAGTCACAGTATCATTTTATTTATCTATTTATGTATGTATTTATTTATTTATTTATTTACTTATTTATTTATGGTTTGGGGGCACACCCAGTGACTCTCAGGGGTTACTCCCGGCTATACGCTGGGAAATCATTTCTGGCTTAGAGGACCATATGGGATTCCGGGGGATCGAATCGCAGTCCTCCTAGGCTAGAGCGGGCAAGGCAGACACCTTACTGCTTGCGCCACCACTTTGACCCCCACACTATAATTTTAAAAGAAATAATAATGCTGGCTTTTATAATGAAAGTTTAAGGCCTTCCTGACTTCTGATTATCGGTGACATCTGAAGAAAGATTTTCAGTGATAGCATCTAAAACATGTCTTTAGCTGATCCTTAGTTTTCATTCTTTAAATAGATTATCAAGCCAAGAGAAAAAATACACACACACACATACACACACACACACACACACACACACACACACACACACACACAAACTATTCTAAAGTAAAAGGACATCCAGGTACTATCACTGACAAGGACAAGGTAGAAGTCAAAGCAAATAGTCCCATCTTTGAGAAGGATGTTGTTTGGGACGGAAAAATATACATTTGAAAATAATTGTAGTAAATTATTAGCTATACTATGTGAAGTCCAATATATTTATACAATTATACCTCAAGAAATATTTCAGAAACCTAAAATTATTTAACCAAGACATTAAAGAACTTTGCTAGCATATAAACATGCAAATATTAGATTCCTATAGGTGTTCCAAATAAAATGCTAGTTTCTTCCTTTTCTGTGATTTCCTCTAAAAAGTTGTTGAAGAGCCTGAGGGAGTCATTCCTTTCAAATAAATAGTCCCAATAAGTACACTTCGTAGAGTTTTTCTTTAATATTGGGGCATTTTCTGTATCAAAAAAAAAGTTAAAATGAACAACATAAAGGTCTTTGAATATAGGACTTATTTTGACCACTATGATAGTTTTAAATAACTGTTGGAGTAAATCCTCTTACAGGTGTCCAGGCTAAATTTCTAATTACTAAAGTGTTAGCTAATATCTTGACTAAAAATTTATCATATATTATGAACCACAATTCCATATAAGCCTTTTTTCTATTTTTGTGTACAGAAACCTCAAGTTTCAGGGTAAAAAAATGTTGTTTCGATTTTTTGAGATTTAGAGCCAAGAGTATTGCTCAGTTATGAAGAACATTCCTCACAGACATGAAGCCTTGAGTTCAGTTCCCAGCATCATGCACAGAGCTGCTATACCTAGGAGTAAAAATAAATTTAACTGATAAATAATAATTGTGTAACAGATAGGTTTAATCAATATAAAAATATAAACATCGAGTGCCAATTTGAGTGCATGAAGTATTACTAAGAACCAAATTGTGTCTTCACTAAAGTTTATATAGATTTCACCTTGAACAACACAAGTATTGGGGGAACCAATATTTCACTTCAACTCACAAACATAGCAGAATATTTGTATATAACATAGAGTTAACTCCACATATGGTCATTCTGATGCCAGTTTCAAGCTACAACTATACCCAATATTGGCTGATTCTCTAACTATGAAATTTAGAAAATGAAAAACTCTCTATAAAAACTCTAGATATAAATATATAGAAAATAATATATAGAGAACATAAGAAAAACTACAAATACATGTAAATAGATTCATGGAGCTCAAACCTATATTGATTGGGGCCAATGAAATTTGTCCCTCAATGCAAATACTTTTAGAGACAGGCCCCTTGAGAAAGTAATGAACATTTATGAAAATAATAATCAAAAAATAAAAATCCTAATCTCATTGATGAGTCTCCTATTTAATTTGAAGAAGTATCAGACCTATCTTTTCCTTTGTCTCTCTGCCTTTGTAGAGGAACGGCCATGTGGTCCTTGGTGATGTCATTGATCTAACCTCCAGACAATAAGAAAATAAATATCTATTATACAACCCATTTTGTGATTGGCAACAGAGGCTAATAAATATTTATTCTGTAATCTAGTTTAGAATCATTTATAGCCAAGTTTACTGGTGTATTTAGTTTCAAATGTCAATGGAACTAACATCATAGTATGCATGTAAATAAAGTGCTCTTTATTCATACTCTTTTTTGATTATGTTTTTAAATTTTTTCCATAGTTCTACTTAATTTTTATGTTTGAACTAATATATACTCTTCTAGAAATAGAGAAAATGGAAAAAAAAAAAGGAAATAACCATAAGTCCAATTTGCTTTGGCTTGTGAGTGTTCTGTGATCCACTCCTCTGTTAAACCTTAATATGTCAAATTAGAGTTTGAGTTCCTTCAGAGTATATAATGTGCCTTACGTATTTTGTGAAATATTTTTTATAAATAAGACACATAACATGGTGTACATTTATCATTTTATTTATCTAAAATAAAATAATTTTAAACAAAATAAATTAAATTTTGTAATAGATGAACCTAAAGGGTGTACATTTATATTGAAATAAGTCAGATATACAGGTAGACAAATACCATAGGATTACACTCATATAAGTTACATATAGAAAGTCAATAAGTAGACTAAGTAAAATAAACCTTTTAAATTTTCATTTTATTTTAAAATACTAAGCACTTTTTTCACAAAGATATATATTGTTGTATAAATAATTAATAAGACCCTTCATGTGGAGCTGGATGGTGATGGAATGAATGGAGGGACCTTTCTCTGCCATCCTAGGACACTTGGCTGCATCCCACTCCAACCTGTGAGTATTGGGTTCTGGAGAATGGCAGGTAGATAACTCACTCATAGGCAGGCTTCAGGAAATATCAGCTTTATTCATGCCCTAGCCAACATGTGTGGCCTATAATCTTAAACCTATGTAAACATGGTCTTGTTAGCTTGCCCTGCATCTAGCTTCTTCCAGCCATCTCTCCTCTGATCTCCATCCAGGCAAATTCCCTCTTGGGCCCTTAGGCCAAATCTCTTACAATCCCACCAAGTCCCCTCCCAGAAATGGGAGGGTCTTTCTTGTAGGTAATGTTACAGGAAGAATGGGAGTGGGGTAACAATCTATCATTCAGTATTTTGATTTTATGGTATTTGTCGTATGTAAAAATTTCACTAACAATCTTAATTTTTAAATAATTTAGTTAAAGCTCGACAGACATTTTGTGGCTTCCCCCAGCTTGCTTCAACCTAGGAACTTTGATCTTCTCTGGCATTCATCCCCTGATGGCTTGCCTCGGCTAAGGTGAATCTTTCCAGGACGGAGTTGTGGATAAAGCTGACTCTGCTGGGCCCCTTAAGCCCACCTCTTAAGGGGTCAAAGCAGAGGGGCGCGACTGCTCCACTCCACTTCACAGCCATGCACTCCTCCTAGCCAATGAATACCACCACAACACGTAGAAAAACCCACAACACAAGTGTCACGATGGGAAAACTATGCAGACCAACATCAGGCACAGAGAATGAAGATGGAAATTCTGATGACCCAACAACAGCAACCAGTCTTTCAGATATGGAGTTTAGAGAAGAAATATGGAGGATGCTCACAGAACTCAAAGAAAGTATAGATAAGAACACTCATAAGAATCAAGAGAATATAAAGATAGAAATTAGAAAACTCCAAACTGAAATATCAGGTCAAATAACAGGTCTGAACAACTCAGTAGACGAATTGAAGAACAAAATGGATGAGCTTTCCCACAGGTTAACAGCAGCTGAGGATAGAACTAGTGCACTGGAAGATGCAATGCATAACAACTTTACGCAGCAGAAGAGATTGGAAAAAAGCCTTAAATCAAATGAGCAGACAATGGAAAAATTAAGCAAAGAATATGAGCAGATGAAAATAGAAGTCTTTGATAAGCTCAACAGAAACAACCTAAGAATCATTGGAGGCACAGAGACCCAAGAAGAAAATCTCCAGGAAGAATCAACAGTCAAGAACATCATTAAAGAGAAACTACCAGGCCCGGAGAGATAGCACAACGGTGTTTGCCTTGCAAGCAGCTGATCCAGAACCAAAGGTGGTTGGTTCAAATCCTGGTGTCCCATATGGTCCCCCGTGCCTGCCAGGAGCTATTTCTGAGCAGACAGCCAGGAGTAACCCCTGAGCAACACCGGGTGCCCCCCCCCCAAAAAAAAAACAAAAACAAAAAAAAAGAGAAAGTACCAGAGCTAAAGAAAACATGTGAGCAAATCCTGCATGCCTGTACAGTACCAGCTATAAGAGACCCCAGGGAAAACACCCCAAGACACATTCTAGTCACAATAATGAATCCAACAGATAGAGATAGAATACTGCAAGCAGCAAGATCAAAAAGGGAAATTATATTCAAGGGAGCATCCTTGAAATCTACAGCAGACCTGTCACCAGAAACACTCAAGGCAGGAAGGCAGTGGTGGGATATAGTGACAAAACTCAATGAAATAAATGCTTTGCCAAGAATACTGCACCCAGAAAACCTTACTTTCAGGTTTGAAGGAAGTATACATGGCTTCACAGAAAAACAACAGCTCAAAAACTTTACAGACTCAAAACCAGCCTTAAAAGAAAAACTGAAAGATCTATTTTAAACAGAAGACAGACCAAACTTCTACACAAAGATGGCAATAAATCCCATGATAATTATCTCTCTCAATGTCAAAGGACTAAATGCACCCGTGAAGAGGCACAGAGTGGCGAAATGGATCAAAAAACCGAACCGTACAAGAAACACACCTGAATAGTCAGAATAAACATAGAATCAAAATCGAAGGCTGGAGGAAAATCATCCAAGCAAACAACACCCTTAAAAAAGCTGGGGTGGCCATACTAATATCAGATGACACAAACTTTATACTCATAAAAGTCGTAAAGGACAAAGATGGACATTATGTACTAATCAAGGGATATGTACAGCAGGAAGAAAACACTCTCCTAAACATATACTCACCCAATGAGGGACCAGCAAAATATTTAATACAATTGTTGACAAATCTGAAAAATGATATCAAAAATAACACAATAATTGTGGGAGACCTCAACACAGGGTTGTCAACACTTGATATGTCAACCAAATTGAAACCCAACAAAAATATACTAGACCTAAAAAGAGAAATGGAAGGAGACCTAGTAGATATATATAGGACAATCCATCCTCAGAAACCTGATACACATTCTTTCAAACGTACATGAGTCATTCTCCAGGATAGAACACATGCTGACATGTAAAACGTACCTCCATAAAATCAAGAGATAGAAATTTTGAAGGCTATCTTTGCTAACCACATGACTCTGAAGTTAGATGTGAACTACAAAGGGACACAGAAGAAAAAAATTAACACCTGGAAATTAAACAGTCTACTACTGATCAACCAGTGGGTCCAAGATGAACTCAAAGAAAAAAATCAAAAATTTCCTGGAAACAAACAACAATGAAAACACAAACTATCAGAACCTATGGGATACAGCAAAAGTGGTACTGAGAAGAAAATTTATAGCTTTGCAAGCACATATCAGAAAGGAAGAATGAGCATACATGAATAGCTTAATGATGCAGCTTATAGAATTAGAAAATGATGAACAAAATGAACCAAAAATAGAGAGACAGAAGGAAATAACAAAGCTGGGAGCAGAAATCAATGAAATGGAAACCCAAAAAACAATCCGAAAGATCAACGAAAGCAGAAGTTGGTTCTTTGAAAAAATAAACAAGATTGATAGACCATTGACAAAACTCACAAAGAAAAAGAGAGAGAAACTTGATAATGCGTATTAGAAATGAAAAGGGGGAGATCATTACAGATACTGCAGAGATTCAAAGGATATTCAAAAAATATTTTGAGAAACTATGTCACTAAATATGAGAACCTGGACGAAATGGATAAATTTCTGAAATCATATAACCTTTCATGGTTGAATAAAGAAGATGTAGCATATCTAAATACCCCAATCACTATTGAGGAAATTAAAACCATAATAAAAAATTTACCCAAAACAAAAGCCCAGGCCCTGATGAATTCACGAATGAATTCTTTCAAACCTTTCAAGAGGAACTACTACCAATCATGGCCAGGCTCTTTTATGAAATTGAAAAAAACAGAAAAACTTCCAAATAGCTTTTATGAAGCCAACATCACCTTTATACTAAAACCAGAAAGAAATGCTGTCAAAAAAGAAAATTACAGACCAATAACCCTGATGAACACAGATGCAAAGATCCTCAACAAAATCCTGGCAAACAGGATCCAATGCCTCATCAAGAAGATCATTCACTATGATCAAGTAGGTTTCATCCCAGGAATGCAAGGATGGTTTAACATCCGTAAGTCTATCAACATAATACACAACATCAACAACAAGAAAAATAAAAATCACATGGTCATATCAATAGATGCAGAAAAAGCATTTGATAAGGTTCAACACCCATTCTTGATGTAAACTCTCAGAAAGATTTGAATAAAAGGAACCTTTCTCAATATAGTTAAGGCCATCTACCACAAGCCAATTGCAAATATTATCCTCAGTGGAGAAAAACTAAAAGCCTTTCCTCTAAATTCTGGTACAAGTCAAGGCTGTTCTCTTTCACTATTCCTATTCAACATAGTACTGGAAGTGTTTGCTATAGCAATTAGGCAATAAAAAGATATCAAGGGAATCCAAATAGGAAAGGAAGAAGTCAAGCACTCACTGCATGCAGATGACATGATACTCTACTTAGAAAACCCTAAAGACTAGACCAAAAAGCTTCCAGAAATAATAGATTTATATAGCAAAGTGGCAGGCTACAAAATTCACACACAAAAATCAATGGCCTTTTTATACACCAATAATAATAAGGAAAAAATGGACATGAAGAGAACAATCCCATTCACATTAGTGCCACACAAGCTCAAATATCTTCGAATCAACCTGACTAAAGATGTGAAGGATCCATACAAAGAAAACTTTAAAACCCTGCTTCAAGAAATAAGAGAGGACACGCGGAAATGGAAATGCATACCTTGCTCATGGATTGGCATGATCAACATCATTAAAATGGCAATACTTCCAAAAGCATTGTACAGATCTAATGCGATTTCTCTAAAGATACCCATGACATTCTTCAAAGAAGTGGATCAAACACTTCTGAAATTCATTTGGAATAACAACAAAATAAAAAAACAAAACCCTTGAATAGCTAAAGCACTCCTTGGGAAAAGGAATATGGGAGGCATTACTTTCCCCAATTTTAAGCTGTATTACAAAGCAATAGTTATAAAAACAGCATGGTATTGGAGTAAAGACAGACCCTCAGATCAGTGGGATAGGCTTGAGTACTCAGAGAATGTTCCTCAGACATATAATCACCTAGTTTTTGATAAAGGAACAAGAAATCCTAAATGGAGCAAGGAAAGCCTATTCAACAAGTGCTGTTGGCACAACTGGTTAGCCACTTGCAAAAAAGTGAACTCTGGCCCACAGCTAACACCATGTACGAAGGTAAAATCCAAATGGATTAAAAACCTTTTTATCAGATCTGAAACTATAAGGTATATAGAAGAACATGTAGGTAAAAACACTCTATGACATTGAGACTAAAGGCATCTTTAAGGAGGAAACAGCACTCTCTAAACAATTGGAAGAAGAGATAAACAGATGGGACTATATTAAGCTGAGAAGCTCCTGCTCCTCAAAGGAAATAGCGCCCAGGAGCCACCCACTGAGTGGGAGAAATTATTCACCCAATACCCATCTGATAAAGGACTAATACCCAAAACATACAAGGTACTGACAGAACTATACAAGAAAAACACATCTAACCCCAACCAAAAATGGGGAGAAGAAATGAGCAGACACTTTGAAAAAGAAGAAAGGCAAACGGCCAAAAGGCACATGAAAAGATGTTCAACGTCACTAATCATCAAGGAGATGCAAATCAAAACTACTCTGAGGTACCACCTCACGCCACTGAGATTGGCACACATCACAAAGAAGGAAAACAAGCAGTGCTGGCAGGGATGTGGAGAGAAAGAAACTCTTTTTCACTGCTGGTGGGAATGCTGTCTAGCATTCTATGGAAAGCATTCTATGGAAAGCAATATGGAGATTCCTCCACAAACTGGAAATTGAGCTCCCATACGATCCAGCTAGGAATATGCCCGAGGAACACAAATATACAATGCAAAAATCCCTTCCTCACACCTATATTCATTGCAGTGCTATTTACAATAGCCAGACTCTGGAAACAACCAAGATGCCCTTCAACAGATGAGTGGCTAAAGAAATTGTGGTACATATACACAATGGAATACTATGCAGCCGTCAGGAGAGATGAAGTCATGAAATTTTCCTATACATGGATGTACATGGAATCTATTATGCTGAGTGAAGTAAGTCAGAGGGAGAGAGAAAGATGCAGAATCGTTTCACTCATCTATGAGTTTTAAGAAAAATTAAAGACATTTTAACAGTATCTCAGAGACAAGAGAGATGAGGGCTGGTAGGTGCAGCTCATGACATGAAGCTCACCACATAGAGTGATGAGTGCAGTTAGAGAAATAACTACACTGAAAACTATCCTAACAATGTGAATGAATGAGGGAAGTAGAAAGCCTGTCTGGAGTACAGGTGTGGGTGGGTGGGGAGGAGGGAGACCTGGGAAATTGGTGGTGGGAATGTTGCACTGGTGAAGGGGGATTTCTTTACATGACTATAATCATACAAGTATAATCATATTTGTAATCACAGTGTTTAAATAAAGATAATTAAAAATAATTTTGTTAAAAAGAAACAGAATTTGATTAAATGTGGTAATATCAATTTTTTATTAGTTATTCCACATCTTTATTCAGCTTAAATCCTTTGTCAGATTGTCATTGCATTTGAGATATTTCAGTTTCCTAGGGCCGGAGAGGTAATATGAAGGTAAGGCATTTGCCTTGCTCCAGAAG
The DNA here is from genome assembly GCF_024139225.1 of Suncus etruscus. Lineage (NCBI taxonomy): Eukaryota > Metazoa > Chordata > Mammalia > Eulipotyphla > Soricidae > Suncus > Suncus etruscus. The sequence goes on from NC_064858.1 coordinate 104,309,748, forward strand.
GATAGTGGTTCGAATCCCAGCATCCCATATGGTCCCCAGTGCCTGCCAGGGGTGATTCTTGAGCGTAGGGCCAGGAGTGACCCCTGAGTGCTGCTGGGTGTGACCCAAAAAAAAAAAAAAAGATATTTCAGTTTCCTAAAACTAGTTTGCGTAAATGATCTACCCCTAGTTCTGCTATGTGGCCTTTTTGAGCCACTCAGTATAATGCAAAGTAAAGTCATACCTGCCTTTTTATTTTTCTCAGTCAAATCAAGCTGTATCCTGAACTAATCCCTCCTCCTTATCTTTTACTTTATTCCATCATTATATCCAAGATTAAATGTTTTATCTGAAATAGGTTTTAAGACTCCACAGCATTAGTAATCCCTACCCGTTTATATAATCCCACTCTCCTGGTACCCATGTTCTTCTTATTATTAAATAAACACTTTATTATTCTCTTATTTCTTATCATTGTTACTTAAATCCTAAAACACTTACAGTTGTATTTAAGGGTTCAAAGCAACAAGTCCATTACTACTAAATCTAGTTATTAATTAATAGACTATTTTATATATAGACAAAGGAGAATGAATAAACTGTTGGATGATAGGAATGTGAGGATACAAGGATAGTTTCAAATTTTTTGTGCACCAAATAATGCATGGAAAATAATAACTTTAAAGTTATTATTTAACTTTATTATTTAATTAATTTATTCTTTTATTATATATAAAGTTATTATTTAACTTTAAAGTTATTATTTAAGTGAAGGAAGAAAAAGTGTGTTAGAAATTTAGAATTTTCATTGATTCCTATTCAGTTTCATACTGTGAGTAGACAAGTATCAACTTGTCAGGTTATTTCCATATCTAAATCTCAGTGGAAAGCATGAGAAAATTTATTTAAAAAGCTTCAAATTTTTTCTGTGTTGGGACCTACAGTGGTGGCACTGTAGTAGGCATTTGCCTTGCAACCTGTTGACCTAGGACGGACCACGGTTTGATCCCCTGGAGTCCCATATGGTCCCCCAGGCTAAGAATGATTTCTGAGATCAGAGCCAGGAGTAACCCCTGAGGATCACTGGGTGTGGCCCAAAAACAGAAAAAAAATTTTTTCTGTGCTATTTATTATAACAATTAAACAGCTGACAAAATATAGTGTGTGTATATATATATTAGCGGCCCCGAACTATTTTTGTTAGGTTCATCTGATTGTCAAAACTTCAATTTATTGTTTATCTTATTGTTGATCTCATATTGTTTCTCTTATTTGACTATGGACTCTGGGTTCTGAATAAGGAGGGACACATGTAAAGGAGCAGATGTTCACATGTTAGAGATGTCATAGTCTTCTCCTTCTCAAGTCTAAGTTTCCAACAACACTGCCCCAAGATACCTGGCCGTACCAGGTAATCTATCTGGAAAGGACATGAGGGAGCAGTAGAAAGGTAGCTTCGACAGCCATCATTTTAAAGATCACCAGAAGCTAGAACTTTCTCATCCCCTCCCTTTATAAACTGGCTTGTGACCTTGGGTGTGTTCATCTCCTGTGAGAGACGTCCCTTGTTATTTTGGGGCTGTTAGTTGGTGGATTAAAGCTTAGTTTTGCTTTATTCCTATTTTGTGTTCTTGTCCTTCAACTATGGACCCTTACGTGACCACATAAGAAACTGAACTAACAAGAATCTACCTTAGATCTACATTAATGACATAGCAAATAATAATAATCAGTGGTGATTAGTTCGATTTCATTCTCAACATTTTAAACCATAACGATAAATGAAAAGATAAGGTCAGAGTGACTCAGGCATTATTCCAATATTAAAAGATTAATAGAGGGCTATCAAGAATAGACAAATTCTCAAGATGAAAATTAGGTAGAAACAAAATTAAATGATGATGTGTCACTATTTCAGAAGAAATAATAATTTCTTTTTAGAATTATTTCAGAATAAAGAAATTAAATGTGTCAAAAATTTATTTCTAAAATCTTTATTAAAAATAGAAGAACTGGCCCGGAGAGATAGCACAGTGGCGTTTGCCTTGCAAGCAGCCGATCCAGGACCAAAGGTGGTTGGTTCGAATCCCGGTGTCCCATATGGTCCCCCGTGCCTGCCAGGAGCTATTTCTGAGCAGACAACCAGGAGTAACCCCTGAGCAACGCTGGGTGTGGCCCAAAAACCAAAAAAAAAAAAAAAAATAGAAGAACTGGGAACTCTCCACTGGATTTTCATTAGCAATTGCTATTCTTTTCCTGAGTAGAATTTAAAGTACAGAGAAGAACATTAAAAAGAGAGGAGGGGCCAGAGAGATAGCAGGGAGGTAAGGCGTTTGCCTTACATGCAGAAGGACAGTGGTTCAAATCCCGGCACCCCATATGGTCCCTCAAACCTGCCAGGAGCGATTTCTGAGGGTAGAGCCAGGAGGAACCCCTGAGAGCTGCCGCGTGTGACCCGAAAACAAAAACAAAAACAAAAGAAGAGAGAGAGGAGAAATTGTAGAAATCAAAAATAAGGATCTTCCTTTCCCCGTCCCTTCAGCATGTTTTAGTAGTTTATGAGATAAACTGAGTGGGAAATTTAATGAAAATAAATAAGTATTATGTTCTTCATGCTGATTGAAATAAAAAAATTGGAGCTCTTTGTAATCAAATTACAAGTCTAGAAAATAGCAGGGAAAAAAGTCTCATTTTTAAGTTTTCAAAATCCTTAATCCTGTCTGTTGGTACTAACCTTCCATAGCCAACACATATTAGTCACTGACTAAGTCACTGAATAAAAAAGATTTAATATACAAAAGATAAAAAGCTAACTAGAACTTAAAAATAAAGCAAACAAAAAATACACACTGCAAATATTATTCATATTATTATTTTCAATAATGATAAATTTAGCTACTAGACAATAACTAAAAACTGCATGTGTTACAAATATGAATGTAAAAATGTTACAATTTTCAGCCTGGCCTAAGAGATGACTCATGAAAGCCTTTATTTTGTTTAGTTTATTTTCCTAGAGCATTCAAGCATTGTCTTCATTTACTAAAATAAAAAAAATGCTGTAAGAGAGATAAATTGTGATTCAAGAAGAAAAAACATTATTCTTATCCAGTCAGCATTTATGACTGGATTCTGCAATCTTGATCCTTTTGGAAAGTCAGAGAAAGAGACCTGCTTAACATTATCAAACCACAGTGACTGTAAACTGTAGAAAAGGGGCTGGAAGAGGGGTGTATGAAAAAGGGTTGAAGAAGAAAGAAGCAATTTTAGGTCCCATTATACCACTGTTGCATCTAAGTCAAATCATCTACCCTTAAGTCTTAGCACATTTGGAAATTGCAAGTACAATTGTGGGTACATTTTTTCTAGATCAAAGTTACAAACACATTCCAGAAATTAAATTTTAAAAGATGATATTATGAATGGAATTTGAGGTGATTTGCAAAATGAAATAAGTGAGGAACTGAAAGCTAGCATGATGAAAAACAGAGACAGCTACCAGATGTTTTCAAACATGTGGAACAAAAGTTAAGGAGGCAGTCAAGTAGAAATAACAGTAACAGCAGCAGCAACAATATTAACTCCTAACCTCAGTGAAAACTACCGTATTTTCCGGCATATAAGACGACCTCCTAATTTTGCAGTTAAAACATAGGTTTAGGCCTGTATTCGCTATATCAGACAGAACGTTCCTGTGCTGCAACTGTATGTACCACAGTGAGCCAATCGCAACAAGCAAAGGCCCAAAGGTTATACCGTAATAGACTTCCTCTCTGACTCTGGCCCATCTGAGCAGACTTTTGACAGTGTAGATTCGGGTACAGAACACTGTATAATTTGTATGCATCAAAAGCCTGCTTGAACTGGCTTAGTCAGAGAGGCAGTCTGAGCAGGCTGGCAGTGATTAGTGCAGGATTGAGTTGGAAAATTCATTTTGTAGCAATATTCAGACAATTTTTGTTTAGCGACATATTGAAACATTTTTCGGGATATACTCGGCCTA